>NC_060890.1:13704499-13711999 GCF_014805685.1 Silurus meridionalis | reverse complement strand
TTTTTTTTTAATGTAAATCAAGAGCAGTCAATAAGCCAAACCACTCACATCATCAGTGGGCGAGAGAAATAGACATAAAAAAACAACTGCAACTGAAATCCCAACAAAAGAATAACTCCAACGGTCTTTGATTGAGGAAGCAGAATATACTTTTTGAAGGCCGGGGAGTCACTCTGAACTGTTATTTCTTTAAGGCACAAGAGCCGATTAAACTCAATATTAAAATACGGAAGCATTTCTAATGAAAAATCAAAGGCTTTTTTCCCCCTCCCAGTCTTCGTGTTTCTCTCTGTGCCGTTCTCTTGTGCACATTAATGGCAGTCTGGGAAAGAGGCAGGCGCGGGTGCTAGCAGAGTCGACCCTGACTCGTCGGTGCTGCAGAAATCAATAATGAAGAGCCGATGGGAAGGGAGCCCGGCAGAGCAGCCAGGGCTGGACCCACTCTCATCCCGGCATTCTCCTCTGGCGTGCAGTGGGGATTTAAATGTGCCTCCCCGGGTCAGCACCACAGAAAAGGTGAGATTAGAGGAAATGGAAAAGGGATTTCTGAGGCACAGGATACCTGGCGAGCAAGGAACCAATCGCCCATTAGCCTGTGGCTACCTACATATGGTTCACTGAACCTTCCAGTTCCAAGAGAACTTTTTCCTATATGCCTCCCCCATGCCTTCCTCTACATTTCTCTCTCTCTCCATCTCTCTTTTGGAAACACACTTTTAACTCTTCCTAGCTTCTGCGGTGGCTGATCGGTTGACCTTACAGTGTTGTCTATTCTAAGAGCTACCTACAAGTCTAGTCTGCTAGTCAAATGTATTTGGCATTATTGCTGTGTGAAAACACTCATGTCCACACGTGTATTGATCTGCTATATAAGCGTATTATGAAGACTTTCTATAGCATGATTTTTGTCTGGGCTGAATGGTCAAGTCATTAGCATCAGAATGGCAAACAGGCAAAGGGGCTTAGCTACATTGTTAATGCTATACATTCTATATACCCTTTTTTCTTTTTACTTCATTATGCATGCAATATTTAAATGAGATTTGCCTCACACAGGAGCATTATACGCATAACCCCACTGGACTTAACTTCATCCACACTTTAAAATAAGACTTGTGAAGGTTAAGAACAAATATATGCAAATATAAGAGACGCACCCTAAGGGTGTTTTTTCCCAGGCCATAGGAGGAACTTATTAGCAGACAGCATGCTTTCACCACTTTCTTAAATGCTCTTGCAAACGGTTTCCAAAATTGAATTTGGCTGCTTCTTCAAACAAATATAGGCGTATGGTGTAAACTTCAAACGACTCATAAATGCTATCCAATATGTAAAGGAATTGCTAGCGTTTAGCTTTATTCAGAAGCGATTGGTGAGAATGGTGTAAATTCAATAAAGTTATACAGAGAAAACTCAAGAGTTCATTACAGAGCCCAAACTATTTTGACTCTACTGAAGACGAAAAACAAAAGATACAAAAACAGACACTCAGAACAGAACCAGTCTACATTAATAAGGAAATGATCATGTTAGATGACCTTCCTGTCGATTCCACACAGCAAAACTTTAGCATTGTTTTTTATTTTGATGTGTGTATAAACTGATTAAGACTGCCTCGGCCTTTAATCCAGCAAGCAGAAATCTTCTCAGAGACATGCTCCAAAACATGCTTTTACACAGGGCTCATTAGAGGCATTTGAACATTTAAAAAAAGTAAATGAAAACTTAATCAATAAAAAATATCTTCTTTTTTTGTAAATAAATAGCAAAAAAAACAAAAAACAAAACAGATGTCAATATAGCTTGCCACTTGTACATTTTCTGGCACTTGTTACAGGATATATATTTAAAATAGTAAGCAAAAATAACAAGTGATACTTAATGTATTTTATAAATACTTCATGATTTTCCATTATTGAGTCAGCTGGCAAAAAGCTGTCACTTTATGACTTCGGTGAAGTAGAGAGCAGGAGAGCAGAGAGGTCTGCTTTATCTCATGCTCCCGCTCTAAACGGTGAAGTGTCCCGTGTGTCCTGTAGATCAATAAGGATATACTGACATAATGAGGATAAGTGCTACAGTGATTAAACAATGAGGTCTAACATATTCTATGTACATAAAGTTAGAGGCATTTTATATAAATGATTATAGATTTGGAAATGATGCAACATGAATGCATGAAAGCTGCAGTGTTTTGAGTGGTTGTTAGTTTGCTGGCTCAGTGATAGCATCCCATTTCTATTAAGTGCATCATCTCCTCATTTCCAGCCACGGAGGCCTGATTTTCCTCTCGGAGTGACACAGGACTTCACCTCATCAACCTCCTATCACTGCGATTACCACATGCACCACGGAGCCACTAAATCACACTTTTACACATTTCCCTCGATTCCCTCAGTGAGTACACTAGATCCTTAGAGGAAAAATACAAAATAAATGACAAAAACACAATCTGTCATTCTGGAACTCTTAGCTCAATCATTTTCAATGCTAAAAGCTTTGATTATTGTTACTTGTGCCATGCTTCATGTGTTAGAAAAAGCTAATAAATCTGACAAGCATTAAGGATTATAAAGTGCGGAGACTATTTTTCTCCAGCACCAAAAATGGGATTTTAAAATATCATATATATATATTTTATTTAGAAATACATCCAGAGCAATCTCTAGCAATTCTAAATATATATCAAAATATTCAGCACAATCACTATTTTTAAAGGTAATTGAAAACATGTTAAATAGACATTTTGAACCTATTTGTATAATTTATGTATCTCCATTCACCCTTTAAGTATACAAAGAACAAATAAATAAACCCACATTTTTCAGAAATATGCTGAACGTACGGCAGTATTTAGCCATGTGTTTAACTGCAACATCCATGATATCTGCATATTATTGCGTGAATCCCTGATAGCTCACGAACACTTATATAATCTGCTATATTAATTGTACCTACGAGATATCTGCATACATCTATTATAAAATCCGCTTGTGTATTTTAGGACTTGTATAAGTCACTGTTATAGGGTGTTCATGCTAAATAAAGAATGTGTTATGTAATGTTATTGATGCAACCATGAATATCCGCATGAAGATCATGTAATACAGTGTTAGATTTGCCACTGCAACAAAATCCTATATTTTCATTTCATTTATGCTTTGGAAATTTGTGCATGTTGCAGAATGACTATGTATAAACACTGTATAGAAAATGTACTCCAATTACCTTTAATCACTTATAGACAATATCAAATTCAATGAATTTATGAATGTGGGATGTGAATGAGAGGATCTGTAGTTTACTGCTTTTTTAATGTTTCTGGTTAAATTGTCATTCTACAAGCAGCTTCTACAAACCAGAATGTATAGGCCATTCCTTGGGTCCAAAATCGAATTTTCTTAAATATAATAATAATGATAATAATAAGAACAATATGGAGAGGTAATCTTGTGTATCAGTGGGTACCAAGAAGAGGCTCTTCTAATCCACAAATTCCTTTATACTTCCAAACTCAGATACAGCGGCTGTTTCCAAAATGTACAATACAATGTCGCCATCTACTGGTCAGAAAATAGAAAAAATATTGAGGGTGTCAGAGGGTGTCTGAAAAAAAGTGATTTATTTCCACGTAATGCCACGCTGTTTCCTTTCATGTAGGTAAACAAACTAAGGCTCAACGTAAAAAGTGGAAAGCTCTGATTTGTATTTAACCCCCGAAACATTTAAATGATTAGTGATGATATTGGTTATAATTTATATTTTAGAAAAAAAAAACCACTAGACTCATGTGCAAGGTCATTAAAAAAACAAAAATTGGGAATCTGTGCTTAAGCAGAAACCCTACCCACACACCTTATGATGACGGGCTTATGAGAGAACTTGAAGGTGGTGAAACTCTGCTCCTTTGAAGATTTGCATTCTATTTACCCAACTGGCTTCATTAAATTATGCCTCCATTAAGGTGCTCTTCTGTCAGATCAAAGGCATGACTAAGAGGCATGTCATTCAGGCCCCGATCCCACAGACTTTTAGCATGACCAATCACAGACAAATCACCTTTTTTTCCCTTAACACACACTTTTCTATGCCAGCATATAGCCTCCACAGGGCCTGGCTTTCAGACCCGGTGTCCCTTTATCAAAATGAAGTCATCATCAAGCACACCCGCCTTTGGCATGTCCTTCTGATATGTTACTCCCTTTTCCCCCCATAGAAGAGTGGCAGAGTTGCTAGGTCAACTAGTCTCCGTCTGCTGCTGAACAGGAGGCTGAGTGTGAAGAGTAGCAATAGCAGGAGGACTTCAAACACGGGTGAATGACTGGATGAGAGAGAGGGGCAAAGCAAAAGAAGCTCCGGGAAGACCAGATGAGGGGAAGGCCAAGACAGGGCCCTTGATTTCCCATGGAAGCACAACAAAGACTCCTTTTTAAAATAAAATAAGCGATGGCCTTTTTCATGACACCTCTTAGAAGTGTGCGTGCATGTTCACATCGAATGGCAGAGAGGATAAGCCATCCGCGCTAAAGCATTTGGCACTTCTGAGCACCCTGCTGAATCTCTCAGCTTTGGGACATTTGCTAGGGCTTACTATCAACAGTAGCTTCAGGGGGATCTTTTAAATGCATACTGAAACTAAATCAAATTCTTAATCAGACTAATTATTATTACATTAAAAATGGGGGCTGAAAAAAAAAAAAAAAAAATTATATATATATATATATATATATATATATATATATATATATATATATATATATATATATATATATATATATATATATACATACATACATACATACATACATACATACATACATACATACATACATACAGTACAGACCAAAGGTTTGGGCACACCTTCTCATTCAAAGAGTTTTCTTTATTTTCATCACTATGAAAATTGTAGAGTCACACTGAAGGCATCAAGGGCTATTTGACCAAGAAGGAGAGTGATGGGGTGCTGCGCCAGATGACCCGGCCTCCACAGTCACCGGACCTGAACCCAATCGAGATGGTTTAGGGGTGAGCTGGACCGCAGAGTGAAGGCAAAAGGGCCAACAAGTGCCAAGCATCTCGGGAACTCCTTCAAGACTGTTGGAAGACCATTTCAGGTGACTACCTCTTGAAGCTCATCAAGAGAATGCCAAGAGTGTGCAAAGCAGTAATCAAAGCAAAAGGTGGCTACTTTGAAGAACCTAGAATATGACATTTTTCAGTTTTTTCACACTTTTTTGTTATGTATATAATTCCATATATAATTCCACATGTGTTAATTCATAGTTTTGATACCTTCAGTGTGAATCAACAATTTTCATAGTCATGAAAATAAAGAAAACTCTTTGAATGAGAAGGTGTGTCCAAACTTTTGGTCTGTACTGTATATATATATATATATATATATATATATATATATATATATATATATATATATATATATATATATATATATATATATAAACATAAAAATCAAGATACACACATTGCCAATTTATGCAGGAACTGACCTGAATGTAAAGAAAAGATGCACCAGGAAACTAAGAAATGTAAGCCTACAGTGTAAACAATTGCACGTGTACAAGGAAAACAAATATCCACAAGTTTAGCTTATAGGGGGATGAAATGAATGCTGACTGTAATGTGAAAGCCCTGCACAGCAAGTGTTAATTGCATGATAATTAACCGCAGCATCAGTCATGCAAAAGACGTTAAAGATTAATCATTAGCCAATTAAATGCCCATGGTGAAGAATGTGAGGCCCCTCTCAGGGGGAAAAAAAAAATATCTCACTCAGATCTAAGCAATCAGTCTCAGACACAATCAGATCATTGGAAAGAGTTAACTTTCATAAATGTTCTCGATTATTCCACACCTTGTAATATTTGTCACTGCTGCTGCCATCTGGCATTGATATTAAGAACACCTGAATTAGATACAAAGAGAGTTTGAACGCAGGATTTAGATGAAAAAGGACAGGAAAAGAAAGGAAAGGGTAGAGGTTTGTACTGGGTTTTAATGCAAGTTTAGGTTTTAGACAGATTAATTACTCATATTTCCACAGATGGCATAATGACGTGATATTTAAACCATTAAAAGTAAATGCAAAGCATGTATACACAAAATTTGTGTTTTCATAAGAAATAAGTACATGTCCGAACACAACAAACAATAAATAACAGTGAAGCAAGACAAAAAAACAGTTTCTGAGGGCAAGGCCTTCATAAAGGTTTGATGTGTGTAGGTGGGTTTTGGGCGGCAGGTACGATTTATGAATAACTAAACAAGGACATGCAGGAGAAGCACAGCCTCGTGCTCCTCAGGCCCAACACAACTTTATAAACACACTCAGAATTAGCCTCGGTAGACACCGTCGACCTTCAAAGAATTGTGTTTTTAAGAGAGAATACACTTTTTTGGCTGCGATTGTGAACACGGCTGCGTAAACAAAGCTTTATATGTGCCATACAGTATATGAGTAGTGTGGGGTGTGTTGTACTCACAAAGTCCTTCTCGAGCTTCTCCACCTCCTGTTTGTAGCTCTTCAGGCGGCTGTTATACATGGCTCTGCTCTGGATGGGAATCTCTCGCACCTCCAGGTCCATCTGCTCCAACTGCGCACATCACATTAGATTTTTTTAACTCGTGAAACAACTACATTGTGATTCACAAAAAAAAAACTAAAAAAACTTTAGAACAGAAGAAGAAGAACAGAGAAACTTTTCAAAGGAAAAGGGAAAGAAAAAAAAAAAAAAAAACATTCCCAGACTAAGCACCTACTTCTGTCAGAAAGAATAATTTTCTACTGTTTAGAAACATGATTTTAAAATCTCCTTTAGTTCCTCATTTACTCAGATAAACTTCCCACAGCTGCAAGATACCCCAAAACAATACTGTTACTGCAGAAATACAGTCACAAATTTCTTGGAACTCATTTACAGCCAATTCTCCCACAAACACATAATGTTTAGCAGTTTATTACATCTGACTGCACAGGAAAGTCATCAATTGGGTACAGAAACTGAGTCTCACTGCAGATCTTGTAAATGCTCTGGCTCTTCACTGACAGCTACTGCATGCATCCATGTCACATCAATGAGTATAAGCACCCCCCAACACACACGCAAACAACAATCCCTGTGGATTTACAGCGTCCAATCAACAATTACATGTCTGAACAAGCACAAAAGCAATTTACGTGCATC
Organism: Silurus meridionalis; assembly: GCF_014805685.1. Lineage (NCBI taxonomy): Eukaryota > Metazoa > Chordata > Actinopteri > Siluriformes > Siluridae > Silurus > Silurus meridionalis. The sequence continues at coordinate 13,704,797 of NC_060890.1, read as the reverse complement.
ACGTCCTTATTTCTTTTTAGCACCGCACATGACACCTTTCTCCAGTAATGGCAGGAAATGTGTCATGTGGTGTCAGTTAATTCTGTATTATGAGGATGTGATCACACTGTTAGCACAGAGAAGCCTTCAGCCACATAAAGAGTGTCTAATGTCACCACTGACATTACAGATGTTGTTTATGCAGGGGATTTTTCACCCCTTCAACAAATTCATTATTTAGAAAATGTGGAAAGTGGAAATTACTGATCAAAGACCTACCAACTCTCTGACTTCCTCGAGCTGTTTGTCGACATTTAGA
>NC_060890.1:13486999-13701999 GCF_014805685.1 Silurus meridionalis | reverse complement strand
TGTAGAACAGACTGAAATATGCATGTCCCTACTGGACATGTACTGGACACTACCAACAAGCCCAGGAGATCCACAGACTGACCGCCAGACAACATGTAGTTAAACTTTTCTTACTAAAGGTGTGTCTTTATGTTTCCGCTCAATTTTTCATGGCATTTGATTGACAGACATTGTTGTTCTGGGGATTCTTTTTAAATGAGGAATACTCATTTAAGTTTAATGGAAGGAGAGCGCACATTCTCCTTGAGTTCTTATTTAAAGCTCGGGGTTTTGTGCTGTACATAAGACCTAAACAGAAGAACATCTATTTGTATGAATGAAGTGAGCCAGCCAAGGACATTTAATCTGTCCAGCATGTTTTATCGGGGTCTGCACATGTGATATTGTGTACTACAATTACAACAAAAATAGAGGTTTGTTGATGCTGGCTTCAGGAGATCAAACAGAGGGTCGCCAACAAACATATGACGGAAGAAAAGAGATTCTTTATCTGCACATGCAATGGATAATTTAATTCATGAATGAAACTTTATGCAAAAAAAGGACAATCCTGGCTCTGGGTGATGAGAAAACGTTAATGTCTTTGTTCACATTCATTGTGTATATTTAAATATGTTCAGCAGCTGGTGGTGGGCTGCACTGGCGACAAGTACCCTTTTTTGCCAAGCTTAAACACAAAGTAACAATAGAACGCTATACAACACAATGCACATTCTTGCTCTGTTCAATAATCAATGATACAAGCAAAAAAAAAAAAATCCACAGATTTGCAATGTACTCTAGTAAATGATTTAAATGAGAAATCTCCCTGTAGTTGTAGTTTTCTTTCTACATAGATAATACAGTTAATGATAAAGGCCATTTGTAATGTGCTATATACATTAATAACAATCACTGAAATAAGTAATCAGTGAGTTACATATTATACGAAATAAGTTGAATCAAGCATAAAGTATGTAATAACATTAACTATCATTAGTATTCAAATTATTTATCACAAAAAGGAGACTGTTAGATGAGGTACTTTTTTCCTCCAAAAAGTAACACAGTAAACAATGTTTATTGTTAGATTTATATTACGAAATTGAGGCAGTGTAATATTTTAATCATTACTTTCAGTCAAAAGATTCAAACTATGAAACATTGAAACATTTACTATGAAATATGTAACATGGCCAGTTGCTTGTTGTCATGAAAAATGACAGAATTCTGTAGTGCATTGTTTATTGGTAAACAACAGCTAAACTGTGTTTTTTATTATTAGTAAAATGTTATACCACTAAAATATATACGAGTTATTTCCTGTGCTATGAATTCCCTTTTTATTTGCAACAGCGTTTACTGTAAACAGTACAGTAATAATGTAGACACTACAGGTTCTATAGCATTATAGCCTAGTTACTAAGCTGCTTTGCGTGTTTTAAGCCATGAGTCATTAACTAGCTGAAAATATAAAGAGAAAAATAGCAGCTTATCAGCTTGAACAGTGGGATAATTAAAATTTTACACTGGTGAATTCTTACATTTAACATGTTTCAGGGATTTGCACAGAAAAACATTGTGTAACACAAGAAATAGCACCAAACAACAGTAAGGTTTAATAATGCATTCCGTTTTTATATGATTTAATCTAAAATGACTGAAGAAACTAAACAGAACAAAGCTTAGATTAATATGCAAATGAATGACTTAAATTTATTTCATAATGCAGAAAATGTTTAAATAGACAAAATATACTTTTATGGTGGTCATTTATACTTGGGAGCCAAGAATTCAAAATCAGTGTGAACTAATCTATTATATGAATGTGTCATTAGGTGTATTCTGATTGGTTAATCCTGTTTAGATGATATGTACTGTATATATAAAATATGATTAAAAGTTAAAAGAAATTGTTTGATTTTTCCTTTTTTTTTATAGACATAACATCAAAATCACTATACAAGACTGTTATTTGTCACATATATGATTAACAGCAGGTGACAAACTGGTGCAGCTAGTTGTGTGGAATTTCTATGCGTTTTCTGCATAGGTTTAATCCAAATTCCCAAAACATTGCAGTCAGTAGATTGTCTCTAGGTATGAAGGATTCTTTAAATTGTGTTCTCCTATTAAGCATGCATTCTCAACTCACACCCAGTGTTCCTAACATATGCTCCAGACCCAGCATTACCCTGCCAGGATAAAGGAGTTACTGTAGATGAATGAATGAATAATCAATAAAGTTTGGGAAAGAAATATTTTCCCCCAGCCACTCCTCTACCTACATGGAATCTGTAATTCCAAGCACAGACAGACAAATCAAAGAATTAGTCAAAACTGAGAAGGCAAAATCTTAATCACTTCTCACTTGCACAACAGGAAGCTAAAACATGACTACACCACCAATTGAACCCTGGCTCAGTTTTTATTAACTGATAGAGACAGTTAAGTGTAATGCTCAAGCTGTTTAACAATGATCTTTGTACTTTGATTCTTCCACAAAACCCAAAACAATAATGATGATGAATGGTAATAATTTTGTACATGTTTAATAGAGAAGACTGACATACAGAACAAAATATTTAATTATGTTAAGATAAACTTTAAATATTAGGTTTGATTTACTTAATGATAATATTGTTAGAGATTTGATGCCCAAACAGCTGAATCACTGACCACCTTTAAACGGGGAGTAAAGACCTTTTTTTTTTTTTTGCATGTTTGTCATACTTTAATGTTTCAGATCATCAAACTAATTTAAATATTAGTAACACAAGTGAACACAAGATGCAGTTTCTAAATGAAGGTTTTTATTTTTGTGGGAAAACAAAATCCAAAACTGCATGGCCCTGTGTGGAAAAAGTGTTTGCCCCCTAGTTGTGCCACCCAACAACTGCAATCAAGCGTTTACGATAACTTGCAATGAGTCTGTTACAGCGCTGTGGAGGAATTTTGGTCCACTCATCTATGCAGAATTGTTGTAATTTACCCACATTGGGGGGTATTCGAGTATGAACCACCTATTTAAGGCCAGAGCATCTCAATAGGATTCAGGTCAGGACTTTGACTAGGCCACTCCAAAGTCTTCATTTTGTTTTTCTTCAGCAATTCTGAGGTGGACTTGCTGGTGTGTTTTGTATCATTGTCCTGCTGTAGAACCCAAGTTCGCTTCAGCTTGAGGTCACTAACTGATGGTCGGACATTCTCCTTCAAGATTTTTTGGTAAACAGCAGAATTCATGGTTCCATTTATTACAGCAAGTCTTCCAGGTCCTAAAGCAGCAAAACAGCCCCAGACCATCACACTACCACCACCATATTTTACTGTTGGTATGATTTTTTTTTTCTGAAATAAAAACTGCATGTTGTCTTTACTTGTGTAATCTTTGTGTGCGCACACACATATACTGTTTTGTAGATTTGTATAGTTGTATAGTTCACCTTACTTTAATATCTTTCCACTACAATGCTGCCCTTTTCTCTTGTCTCCTGCTATAAGACTGACTTTTTCACCTGGGATCATTGCCCTCGGAAAGTATTGGAAGAACGCCATTTCTTTGTTTTATGCTATACAATGAACACATTTGGGCTTGGAATCAAAACAGGAAAATTCAGCAACAGATCGGAATCCAGATGTGTTAACAACCTGAAACATTCAGCTCGAACTCTCCCATTTTTAAATGAGCTATAATGTTGGAACATGTGATTGACAGGTGTTTCTCAGTTGCTCAGTAGGTGTTGCTATTGTTTGCCCTGTTAGATGGATTGTTTCAATAATTAATAGTTTTGAATGTCTAATGTTTGAATGAGACCTACATTTCACCCGTGAAGACTGCATGTGTTGATATAAAGGATAAAGCAAATATGGCAACCACAGGAAAAACAAGAAAATATAAAACCACATATCTGAAAAGTAAAATCCCACCAGGAAACTAAACACCATACACTATGTATATGTAATAAGACACATTGGTAACTTGATAAAGCAGGCTCGTCGTTATCTCTAAAACAATGCAGTGTGTTTCATGGTTTTATTTTAAACCTGCTAGCGAGAACCAGCAAACAGCTCACATCGGAGCGACTCCATAGCAACTGTATACCGGCTTTGCGGCTTGGAATGTTTCCAGCTAGCTAGCATTACAGCCAGCTAACTAGCTAACCTGGTCCGGCTGGTGTTCTTTTTGAAGACAACACTCACCTCCACCAAGTTTGGGTATTCTTCCAATTTTGTTCGTAATGTCCGCGGTGAGAGTACTGAACTCCTGCTCGTACGTTTCGAAATCCGAAGACATTGTTGTGAATGGTGAATTTAAATGGTCTAATACGGATGTCGCGACACTATTACACTGGTTGTATCAAATGTTGTTATTGACGTTGCCGTCACTTCCCAGTGTCACTTAAATTATCGTCCGGCGAAAACACATACTCATGCGCGCGCACACACTAGTTTTACATTGATTCTAGTGTTTAATTTTGCGTAGGAACGTAGTAGTTTAATCGCATAAAGCTGACGTTGTTTCGAAATGGGACACACAAAAAACAAGTATTAGATGTATTAATAAGTTTTGTCTCGTAAGGCACATTTCCGTCTTTGTCTACACGGAAGACATGAGTGGCGCACCGCTCGGACTGCGGCCGAGAGAATGCGGAACTGAGTAGCATAGACGTGTGGGAGTGTAACCGCTTGTTGTGAGTGATTACTAGCTGTTCATGCAAAGGGAAATATATTTCAGACGTTATTACTTATTTATCTTGTGCATATTAAATAATTCACCTTGTCGTTAATGGGCAGATATGTATCGGGTTTTGAATGTCAGGATCCGTGATCGCTAGCTTGCTTGCTATATTGGTGTTTACCTAGAAATCAAAATGAATGACTGATTCTAGATGTAGAGTTAAGACGCGTTCTATAATGCGCATCCCCCTTAAATTATACAATTAATGTTGATATACTGATTTGCAAGCAATTAAACGTGTCGCTGTGTAAAATTGTATGATTCACAGGGGAAAATACCAGTCTGCTAAAAGAAAAAAAATGCATTAGTATGCAGTCTTTGTAGTAGTCACCAGTGTAGTAGTCAGTTTCCTGGCTGCAGTACAACAAATACCATGATATAGCCGACTGTTGCATATTGCATAACATTTAAGTTTTCATCCCATGCCAGAGTAATCAACAGACACATCTTTTCTCTATTTCCCCCTTCACTCATATACTTAGATGGGTGACATGTTTCCAGCTTGAAAGCTAAGCAGCAGGCTGGTCTGAGAGAAAGGATGCCACACAGGAGGAGAGCTAGTGATTCTACCACACAGACGGCTGCTGTAACCCATGACCCAACTGATCGCTGGATGTTTTGGAGGAGACAGAAAACATCCATTTTATCCTCTACTTGGTCAAATCATTTTATGACAGAGCGACGACATTACTAACAAATTTGCCATTTTAAAGAACTTTCAAAAGCTGAAAAACTATATTTGCTGTACAAAATGAACATTATATCTGCCTTTATTGTATTTGAAAACCTCCACGAAGTTAGGAGGCTCTGTCACTGGGGTCCGATCATTGCACTTACTGTCATTGCTGTGTGTTCGTCCATGGCCATACTGGATTCTATTATCTGGTATTGGCCCTTGGACACTACAAGCGGCAGCATTAACTTCATTATCCTCATCAACTGGACTGTCCTCATTCTCTACAACTATTTCAATGCCATGTTTGTGGGTCCTGGATATATTCCTTTAGAGTGGAAACCGGTAAACACAGAACATATTTTAGGACTTCTTTTGTTAACCATAATTCTTGTTTTCTTCTCTAATCTGATTAACTCTGTGTAACATAGCTGCATGTTGGTCATGCTGTGTCTTCTCTCTAACAGGAAAATCAGCGAGACACTATGTACTTACAGTTCTGTAGAGTGTGTGAAGGTTATAAAGCTCCGAGATCTCACCACTGCAGAAAGTGTAACAGGTAGCATTTGTGTGTATGCGCATGTGTAACTACTAATTATAATCGCAGCATCTTAGATTAATGTAGTGTATAGTTCTGGCTTTGAGATGCCTGAGTTTTTTCACAGCATGGGTAAAACATGTTTTCTATTTAGCTGCCTGATCTTCTTTTCCAGGTGTGTGATGAAGATGGATCACCACTGTCCCTGGATCAACAACTGCTGTGGACATCAGAATCATGCCTACTTCACCACTTTCCTCCTCCTCGCCCCACTGGGTTGTATCCACGCTGCTCTTATCTTTATCATGACAATGTACTCTCAGTTAAATGACCGGGTCAGTACATCCATAAGTCCATCTGTTGGGCTCTGGCAAATAAATTACTATGATTTAATAAGATTTATTCCTGCTTAGATGTTATATAACTGTATAGGTTTTTAATGCATGATAATGTTTACATTAAGCATGTATCTGCTGAAGAACGATTGTGCGTAACTGTTGTGCTCCTACTTCAGATCTCTTTTGGTTGGAGCTCGGTGAAGATAGACATGAGTGCCCCACGGCGTGTCCAACATCCCATAATGCTTTTCAGCATATCGGCTTTTGCAGCCAATCTTTTTGCTCTTGGACTGGCATTAGGCACTACCATTGCAGTTGGCATGCTGTTTTTTATTCAGGTACAGCATATTAGTTTATTTGGCCTTTATCCACCAACGTGTCAAATGCTTGCATAAACGAGTTTACCAAAACATGTACTACAATTCACCAGTCAACCCCTACACTAGAAAGTGACGAGAAAGAAATGTCATGGAATGATATTGCAAGCGCTTGATAATGAATGGCTTTTTCATTTACAGATGAAGGTGATTCTGCGAAACAAAACCTCGATTGAAGTATGGATCGAGGAGAAGGTAAGTGTGATACTTCTTAAATCTGGTGCAACCCAAATCTTTTAAATACATACATATTTAATGCTCTTGTACTTTATAATAATGAAATTACTTCTGTTTCTGGCAGTATCCTGTTGCTATCTTTATACTCTTGCTTCATCTGCAGAATGCTTAATGTGCTCTCATTATTCAGTGTTGGTTGATTATATTCCAATTAATCATGTCTGTGTAGTGTCTTAGTTTTTTTTATTTAGATATGCTGTATATTAAAAAAGTCTTGTGTAAAGCAGTGGTCCCCAAACTTTTTTTGCACCACAGACTGGTTTAATGTTGGACATTATTTTCACGGACCAGCCTTTAAGGTGTGGCTGATAAATACAACAAATGAAATTGATACGATGGTATTTTCTTAATATTATAATAAACGTGAATCCACTGTGTTGCTTTTTTTGTTCATTTTGCTAGCTTGGGGGTTTAAGTTTAGCGGTAGGGTCCGCGGCCCGGGGGTTGGGGACCACTTGTGTAAAGGACATTTCTTTTTCTTTTGTCCAGCAAAGCAGTTGCAGAGTCTTGCAACCACTCATATACAATTCATTAGTAAAGCCATGAGTCTCTGCTACAACAATAGTTTATTGTTGCTTTGTGTCATATCCAAATTCAATTTAAAAGCCTCAAATATTTCCCTCAGGCCAAAGACAGAATCCAGTACTACCAAACAGAGGAGGAGTTCATCTTCCCGTATGACCTAGGAAGTCGCTGGAAGAACTTTAAGCAGGTGTTCACATGGTCTGGTACACCAGAGGGAGATGGTGTTGAATGGCCCGTAAATGACAAATGCCACCAGCACACACTAACCGTGGGTCCTCACTATAAGTTTTAAAATCATCACACGTTATTTACATTCCAGATAAAGTGAGATCGTTGTATTTGTATCGCCTGCCTTTTTTCAGATCGAGCAACTGAAGCAGAAAGCTGACAAGCGTGTGAGAAGCGTAAGTATTTGTCATGACGTGTTTTTGACACAAGATGGCAACATTGACAAAAAAGATGTCTAAAACTGGGTTCTGTATTCTGTAGGTGCAGTACAGAGTTGTGGAAGACTACAACGGAGCTTGGTGTCCACTAGGGAAGGGAATAAACACGTTCTTCAGGTCGCCTTGCTCTGAAGAACCAAGGATCAAACTTGCTAAAGGTGAAACCATCTTCGCCACAAGAGGAACCAAGTGAGTCATTCAAGTGTGCTTAATGGTGAATGAATAAATGAGTGAATGAATGAATGAGAATTGATGTTTTATTATCCAGGTGGTGGATGTATGGGGACAAAGTTTTGGATGAGGAAAAGACCAAAGGTATACTAATGTCACAATAAAAAAAAAAAATAATAATAATAAAATGTTAAAAGTATTTTTAAAAGGTAGGCATTCTTGAAAATGTTATTTCTTATTTGTTTTCTCTCTTTACTGAGTTAGTTGGTCTCCGTGTTAGAGGATGGTTTCCACGTCGCTGTGTGGAAAAGTGCCACTATGACTCAGCGAATAACACACCAGCATGTGAAGAAAAGAAAGACAAGTAAGACAAGTGGGTTGTGCTTTTCTGTTAGACCTGTACACTCTAAGCAAAGAAATAATAATTCCTCAAGGGATGTGTGGATGGTTAATATGATCGTTTTACCAAATAGAATGGAAGACCACCTGTTTGTAGTGTTCTTTACAAATCTTTAATTCCCTTAAAAATCGGCAATCGAAGATTCATTTATTTAGACTGTAATGAGCAACCTTTAAAGAATGGAGACGACTATATATATATATATATATATATATATATATATATATAAGAGAACTAGTAAAAATGTACTGATGATAAAACAAAACAACTACATGCACTGAATTCTGCTGTACTTCTGTTCCTGACTGATCCAGAGATGTCTGATTACTAAATCATTTTAACGATTTCAACTGTCTACATGTCCAAACCAGAAAATTTTGCTTTGTCATATGAACATGTGTCCCTTCGTAATATTTCCAAAGAGAATCAAATTTACATGAAGCTCAGAGCAAATTGTTCCTGAAGTGATGAACTCTGGCTTGAAAGCAGTCAATATTAGGAACTGAGCAAATGTTTACTTGAATATATTGTTTCCTTTGTGTGTGTGTGTCTCTCTCTCTCTCTCTCTCTCTCTCTCTCTCTCTCTCTCTCTCTTTCTCTCTTTTTGATGTTCAAGCCGTTTATGCAATGCCTTTTGCCAGCTGTATCAAGGTTTTAGTCATGCAAATACTGTTTGTACAGAAAAAAATGGTAATTTTATTTTTTATTATTTTTGTAAGATCGATGTGAACCTTACAGTAGATAAGTAAACATTTCTGCTCTTTATGGTATGATCTAGTTTTTGTTTTTTTTGGGTTTTTTTTGATACATATAAAACAAAAATGGTAATTATTTACTCAGTAATTCTCTTTTTCAGTGCTTTTTCAAATGTACATAGCATTAAATGAAAGGATTCAACATTCCAGTTTAATCATTGTCTATTTCAACTGTAGTGAAACAAACAACAACTGAGACACAAGAAAAAAAAAATTGTTAAATAAAACACACTTGTGATAAAAGTGTATTAAAAGGGCAGTTGTTGGGGCAGTCAGTGAATTTCTATTTTCCATTATTTTAATGACTCATTAATTTCTTTTTTGTTTGTGTCAAAAACTCCTGTAAATGAAACTACAAAACCATAATCAACACCCTTTAGAAGATGAGAAATCTTTTTTTAAAAATAATTTGTGGTTTCTGTCAATTGTCAACAACAATAAAAAGTACATATTGCTGCAGTTTTATAAAGTTGGTTTAAACTATATTTTTATAGTATCTTTCTATAATAAATTATTCAGATATTATTGTATAATAAATATTCAGATATCCCATATATGTCTTTAAATATGTCTTTAGACTTTTAGGCAGATATTTGTGTTTGCATTATAGAGTATAAATGTATTTTTCATGTTTATTGACAAAATTCAACAACTTTGACTCCCATTACAACTGTGCTTTGGTCGGCTGTACTGAAATTATTGCCTATGTCAATCTCAAATATACTACAGTAGCACTGTGTATAGATGAAATGAAATGAAAATGGGCTATTCCATCAATATGTACATTTGTGCAGAAGATAGGGCTTAATTGACCATAGTCAAGCTGACTTGACACTTCTTAAAAAAAAAAAAAAAAAAAAAATTTAATTACAAATACGAAAAAACAATGCTGTATATCTATACCTTGTGTACTACTAAGCTTTACGGCCTACATTCCTTTGGTTCTCTGAGTTGCTTTGTAGGTCACAGGAGCTTTTTACATCTGGCCTTTTCTGGTGATCACTGCAGTTGAGCGTAAAGATTTTCAATCTCATGTTTGAAGAACTTGCTGAGATCACCTCTTTTAGCCTTAAGTGTTGGAGTAAGCAGACCATTCTCTATGGTGAACTGCTCAGGGTGGAGATGCAGGTCTTTTACCTTAGCAAAAGAAAACAGCAACACAAGTTTTTTTTGTGTATATTTATGTAACATAATATTGTGACGTCTTAATGAAGTACACCTACCAAGTTTGTACCAAGACTTACTTGTTCAAAGGATTTGAGCCCTGCCTCACGTCCCAGCTTTACAAGGTCAACAAGGATAGCCTTCTTAATTTGCTGTAAATTAATAAAAACAATGGTGTTTCACTATGTAGCTGGTTGAGAATGGTTTATTTTTTGATGAGAACCCATAAATTATATTTGTCTTCTGAATGATAAAATGGAAAAAAAAAAAAAAGTACTTTTATATGCTGTATATAGCTATAAACTTTGCTTTGCATGCCTTTTGGTACAGACCCCATTAGAAATGAGACAGTAGTACAAACTTACAAATGTCTTTTCTATAGAGGTGTTGAAAGGTAATATATTTGCAACATTCCTAAGTGTTTCTCAATCATGTGGGTGTGACTCACATGAATTATTCTAATTAAATGATTTAGCTTGTAGCTGACACAACACATTGATAGTATGTCACGTATTTAACTAGCAGTGAACTGCCTGTATCAAGAAGTATTGAACTAAAATGCTAAATAATAGTGTATTACTTGTATATATTTATATGTAGTTTATATCTTCACTGATTATCTTGGACTTTGTGTTTTAGATAACAGCTTAAGGCCAAGAAGCAAACAAACAAAGTCTTTTTTGTCTACTTTCCAATCAAACAAATTTTGACTCTGCTACCTCAGGTATACTGTTTTTTAACGATTGACAAAAATCTATTTGTCATCTAATAGTAGCAAGTGTATTGAATAGCACATGCTATATTTTTTAAATTGAACAGGGTATCAAACCTGGTTTTTACAAAGTTCTTCCAATGATCCCTTAACTCCAAGCTTCTCAGCCAAACCTAGTAGTACCTCAGCATCTGGCACCACAATGGCTATTAAACAGGACTAAAAATAGAAAGAAATACAGCATATGTAATATGTTGAACTCTCCAAATGTTCATGTAGAATTATGTATTTCTATAGATTAAATAGAATAGGTGCAGCTTACCTGCAAACTGTCCCCATGAACAAATACTTGAGCAACTGATCCACAGCGAATGTAAACGTTCTCAATCTTTTCAGGAGCAATGTACTCGCCTTGTGCCAGTTTGAAAATGTTTTTCTTCCTGTCAATAATCTTCAAGACTCCACTCTAGTAAATTGTGCAAAATCACAATGTTACTACATGACAGTTAAATATGTACAGGACAACATTTTAAAGAAAGCTATTTAAGACCACATAGAAATTGGTGTAAACAGCATTATATAAACAAGCCTACAGGTTACTAACTCACTTGAACCAAATCAACATCACATTAGTTTGGAGAATAACAAAGTATTCCATATACTGGATGGGTTTAAGAATTTAGCATTAAGAAAGGAATCCCACCGGAAGCCATTTGCCAATGTCTCCAGTATGTAACCATCCATCTTGGTCAAGGGCCTCAGCTGTCTTCTCTGGATCATCCAAATACCCACAGAAGACATTCTTTCCTTTTATACACACCTAGAATGCAAACAACTATTATTGATAGAGAATAAGGACCAACTATTATAGACTTTCATGTTGAAGAGAAGATGTTCATATTACCTCTCCTTCACCATTAGATGCGAAATAGTTCATTTCTTCGACATCTACTAGTTTGACCACATTACATGGAACGGGTACTCCAACATGTCCTTAACCGAAAGCATTTTAAATTATAAACTCGTACTACAGTTCATTTTAGAATTGATTAGCCTCAAGCATGTATTTGTTGCTGTAAAATCAATTGATTTTACTATGGAAACATACCAGCAGTCCAGTCCCCAGGCAGAGAGATGGTGCAGCCTGCTGTGCACTCAGTTTGGCCATATGCCTCAAATATCTGGAAATCAGGTCAGAGACACAGGTCAGCTCTGGGTCACTGAGATAAGTAAGCATACACAGATGTCCTATGTTACCCTTATCCACAACAACAGACACAGTGACCACTACTGAGTGAAAGTACTGTAGTTTGTATGTAGACACATTTACATTTAATTAACCCCTCAAACTTTCCAGATCAATTAAAGTCTGTGAATTATAATTCTGCCAAAGATACACATCATCTTCTATTAGTTTTACTGCAGTTAATATGTTTCATAGTAATTAATAAAACATACATTTGCGCATTTAAAATAAATTAAACAAAGGTAAGTATGTAGTTTAAACTTGGTAACAGGTTTGTTGAATGTTTGCATGAATTATGGTAAGATTTTTTCTGTTCACCTGGCAACCGAGGCATGCTCTGAGGAAGCTGAGTACAGCAGGTGAAATGGGAGCAGCACCTGTCACCATCACTCGCACACATCCCCCAAGAGACTCCTGGGGCCAGGGACACATACAAGCATTCAAGATCATAATCACAGGCTAGTTTCATTACCATTTCAATACCTTCTTCACCAGTGTTGGAAAGCAAACTTCCTTCACTTAGAATGATTCCATCAGTGCTGTCAGAGAAACCAGATGTATTTTTATGCCTGAAAGGGATACCTGAACTTTGTGAAAGATGAGCTTGTCCCATATGCTGTTGTTTCTGATGATGCCCCGCTTCACCTCTGCATGTTTCCTTTCAATGGCAAAGTTCAGGAGCCATTTCTTGAATGGAGTCTGGGCCCCACTTTGAATCTGAAAGAATGAAGAGAAGGTCAGCTTGACAATGAAAGTCTGTGTATAGGATAAAGCGCATTTGAGGGTCTTTAACTAGGCTAGATCCAGTGTTCATATCATCGAGCATCATGCAAAGAACATTTCACTAATATGTAAGAAAGGTGGAGGACAAAAAGAAACTTTCAATACCTTGTCATATACACGATTAAGAAGACGTGGTACAACAGGGAAAACTGTGGGCTTTAGGGTTTTCATGTCATCAGGAAGCAGTCTGACATCTCCTTGGAAGAAACCTACCCTTCCACCCACACCATACAGCACTGTCTAGCAGATATACACAAAACGTAACAAAGATAAGATTAGTATGTAAGATTTACTAGTTTGTCAACTATGTGCCTAACAAATAGAAATTCATATAACAAAGTCATCAAATATTCCACTAAGCATACTGAAACCTTTACCTGAACAACTCTCTCAAACATGTGAGCCAGTGGCAGGAATGATATCAGCACATCAGTGGACAGTGGTGTAAAGGCACTCTAAAGTAAATATTAATAAAGAAAACTTTCACAGACCAATTTCACTGACAACAAAAAACAATGACCCTCTTCCTAATCATAGTGATGTACAATACCTCAAAGCTTTTAACAAAGCTAGCAGCATCTGCCACTACATTTTCATGGGTTAACATGGCTCCCTTTGGATCACCTGAAAAAGAAAAGAAGCGTTAACGGTATTGCAGCTGTATGTGCACCAACATTTTAAGCAAAACAGATATATAAGCTATATATATTCTGTGATATGTTATGGTGTCATCCTAGGTAAAGATGTATACCCACCAGTAGTTCCACTGGTAAAACATATAATACTCAAGTCTTCTGGCTTTGGTGGCTAGAGATAGAAAATCAACAAAATTATACTCACATTTTTCTTTTATAATGCTTACAAAGACATAGTAGTCAACCAAATTACTTACAATTGGCTTTCGAAGATTATCTTTTCCCAGAGCCTAAAGTACAAAAATATATTTTTAAGTCATTTGTGAGTAACTGCTTTGAAAATGTTGAAATAACAGCACCACATTAATAAGTTCTTTTAGATTACCTCCATGTCCTTTAGACTCATTATTTCCACTGCACATTTGGATGCTCTTTCTGTTAGAGCAGCATCAAATGCATCCATAACAATAATGGTTTTGAGCACAGGGGTAAGACTTTTTTCACAGTTAGCTAGAAGAGTCTCCACTTTGTCCTGCTTGTCACAAAGTACTGTAGATATTTTGGCTGCAAAGGATATAAAATAGGTCGTAATTAGGATCTTCCAAATTCCAGTTTGAATAAAAAATGTGGGTATAGTCTGGTATGAATTTCAGTATAAATATACATAAGTATCCAAATACTAACATGTTTCCGTTAATATAACAGCATAATATAAGGTTTATCTAAGATTTAAAGTTGACCTATATGTGAAAAATTTAATCTTTAATCTTGAATCATTCCAATCTCATTGCTTCATTAAAGGTCTACAGACCCCAGTTAGGTTTTACCTGTGCCAGTGAACACCTCTAATGAAGCTGAGTGGTAAGCAGGTATAATTACCTCTGTTAATAATGAAGACAAGTGCCTCAGGACCCAACGTGTCATACAGAGGAACTGCCACCATGGAATAAGTATAGCAGGCCAGCTCAGAGATAATCCACTGTGTACAAGAAGCAGATATTGATCAGTCTACAAAACTTCCATCTGACACAGACCTGGTTTTTAAAAATGTGCTCTAGCATTTATCTATTGCATTTGTTGTATGTGGGCAATTCCCACAAAAAGTCACATTGTAACTTTCCACTGTACAGTTAATGTAAGCCTATGAACTATAAATATATTTAATTTAGTCAGTAAAGATGTAAAATATGAGACATAAGTAGATTAACAATGTTTTGAAGCATGAAAGGTAAGAGAATGTCTAACTGGAGAAATAAAGTAAACAAATTCAGTTGTTTTATTTGTGTAAGAATAATAAAAAAATAGACAAAAAATACTTTGTTTGTTTGTGTGTTTTGATTTAAACAAATCAGCCATTAGGGTTGCACAAGCCAGTGCACTCTTAGTGCCGGTCCTGGGAAAAATTGGGACCGGCACTATTACTGTTGGCTGAAGGAGGAGAAAGAGAGGAGGAAGACGACTACAGAAAAGGCAGGGAAAGGAGAAGTGTAGGAGAGTGGAGGTTTGGTTTGGTACTTTAAATGTTGGTACTGTGACTGGTAAAGGGAGAGAGGTAGCTGATATGATGGAGAGGAGAAAAGTAGATATGTTGTGTGTTCAGGAGACCAAGTGGAAAGGGAGTAAGGCCAGGAACATTGGAGGTGGGTTTAAACTGTTCTTTCATGATGTGGATGGAAAGAGAAATGGTGTAGGGGTGATTCTTAAGGAAGAGTTTAGTAAGAGTGTAGTGGAGGTGAAGAGAGTTTCCGATGAATGTGAAGCTGGAAGTTAAAGGCGTGATGATAAATGTCATCAGTGCTTATGCTCCACAAGTGGGTTGTGAGATGGAGGAGAAGGAAAAATTCTGGAGTGAGTTAGATTAAGTGGTAGATGGTGTTCCTAGGAATAAAAGACTGCTGATTGGGCCAGATTTAAATGGGCATGTAGGTGAAGGGAACAGAGGTGATGAGGAGGTCATATATAAGTATGGCTTTAAGGAGAGGAATGTGGAAGGGCAGATGGTGGTAGATTTTGCTAAAAGGATGGAAATGTCAGTGGTGAACACTTATTTTAGGAAGAAGGATGATCATAGGGTGACGAATAAGAGCGGAGGAAGGTGCAGACAGGTGGACTATGTTCTATGTAGGAGCTGCAACCTAAAGAAGATTGGAGACTGTAAGGTGTTGGCAGGGGACAGTGTAGCTAGACATTGGATGGTGGTCTGTAGGATGGTATTGGAGGTAAAGAACAAGAGGAGGAGAGTGAGGACTGAAAGAAGAATAAGATGGTGGAAGCTGAAGGAGGAAGACTGTAGTGTGAGGTTCAGGAAGAGGTCAGACAGGGGCTCGGTGGTGGTGAAGAGGTGCTGGATGATTGGGCAACTACTGCAGAAGTGATGAGGGAGGCAGCTAGAAAGGTACTTGGTGTGACATCTGGAAATAAAAAGGAAGACAAAGAGACGTGGTGGTGGAATGAGGAAGTGCAGGACAGCATAAGGAGAAATAGGTTGGCAAAACAGAATTTGGATGGACAGAATGATGAGAAAAGTAGGCAGGAGTACAAGGAGATGCGGCAGCAGTTAAAGAGGGATGTGGCGAAAGCCAGGAAAAAGGTAAATGAGGAGCTGTATAAGAAGTTGGACACTAAGGAAGGAGAAAAGGATTTGTACTGATTGGCCAGGCAGAGGGACCGAGCTGGGAAGGATGTGCTGCAAGTTAGAGCAATAAAGGATGGAGATGGAAATGTGTTGTTTAGTGAGGAGAGTGTGTTAAGAAGGTGGAGGGAGTATTTTGAGCAGCTGATGAACGAGGAAAATGAGAGAGAGAGAAGGTTGGAGTGGAGATGGTGAAGCAGGTAGATGGTGGAGCTACGTTGTGTTTATGAATCTTTTTCGCCTAGTTCACAAAAAAGTGTTGAAATGCTAATCTTTATGATAGCATAGATACAGATAAAAAAGTGAAATATGATATGATAAGAGATAGATAGGAGATACATAGACAGAGATATTCATTTAAATGTAAATGTAAAAAAGTAATTATAGAATGATGAGTCAGTTAAAGCTGTTGTAGTTGTTTTAATCACCTCTGGTCGATTTTGAGCAAAGATGCCAATGAATGATTTTGGTGAGGGCTCCAGGCCTTTGTGGAGCAGTCCAGAGCCCAAATACTCAGCCCTATCTGAAACCTGCAGGAACAAAAAAAAACAAAAACAATGAAATTCATATACATTCCCATATTAATCCCTTTCTCTTAGTAATGAACTTTAACTACCATATATTGCCAAAATAAGTACCTGTTTGTATTTTAGCCATTGGTATGGCTTCCTAGGCTTTCTGTACCCCAAGCAAGGTCCATTTCCTGTATGGATATAAAAAAAAAGATTTAAGACCAGTGTGAGACAAATGCCCAGAGTGTCCAGTGCATTTGTATTACATCTGAACACTTTATTCTAATTACAGGAGGCATTTTACCTGAAGCATGTAGTCCCCTTTGGAAAACCTCATATAGAGTCTTGGCATCTTCGTATAAATAGGATATTAAGTTGTCATCTTTTAGAATTGCATTTTTCCTGGCTCCACCCTACAAATCAGTAGGTTTTATTATAGCATTAAATATCTAAATAAGAAGTTACATTATTAAAAAAAAAGTATTTCAATTCCCAGTATCAGTAAGTAAATCTCTCTTCTGTTATAATATACAGCATATCATTTTGAACTCTTCTGTACATTTCTGGTACAATATTCTCACCGCAGTTCCCACTGTCTGTCTATTCAGATCGACAGGTACCCGCAGAGGCTTGGGCCTGGTGTTGAGATAAGTCAAAGCAACTGCACCGAGCCCAAACAAGAACACCAGTGCAGAGGTGGGCAATGGAGAGAATAGAAACTCGAATAAAAACTCCATTCTGTCAGAACAGAAAATTCTGTATTAAATGACAATCATTTCAGTGTAGTTAATGAATAAATTATTGTAACAACTAAACATAATGCATTAAGCAAAATAACATAATTATAAATTAACATAGTTAATAATAGTGCCTGTTACATTAATTAATATAGATAATTTATTTATATAATCATGAAAAGGAGGTTAAATATGTTATCTGTAACCATCAAAGGTAAAAAACAAGGATGCCCATCTAAATTATTCACTTATAATTCACTTAAACTACGGATTTACTGTTTGCTAATTTTTGCCCAATGTGCTGAAATGTTTGTAAGACTAAAATATCAGACAAGAGACATAACATATAGACAGAGCCCAATAAATTGTTAGCAATGGAAAATTCATAATAGTAAACATTGCTGCAACCACAAGAGCACATTCAACCTTAAACTTCAGACTGTAGCAGACCCAAGAGTAATTGTTCTGAAGACCCAAAAAACCTAACCAAGTATATTAAGAGCAGGTCTCCATTGAAGTAAACTGGACCCAGGGTGCCAATAAAAAGAAGCCAAATAATCCCTTATCTTGGTGCCAGTAACAGTCTGGGTGCCACATTCTTTCAAATTAAGGTAAGATATTGCTGAACCTCATTATAAGCTAACAAACAAATATCTAATAAACACAATTAACAATACCTAGAACAATGTGCTAAGTAGTACAGACTTAACATAAGCAGATCTATTCCCAAGAGCTGTAAGAAATGCATATTATATTATTTGTCTACTAACCCAATGTAAACTCATGAATAGTGGAAGAAATATTGGGTTGAATGAAAACACCTCATATGTATAATGCATGATTAGCCTAGGAGCAGGATTGGGAAGCACTGAGTAAAACAAGAATTTCAGAGATTCAGAAGGGATTTCAGAATTTCCACATATTCCAGCATGCCCAATATTTGTTAATTATTTATGAGTGTCTATGAATGGCATGGTCAAATTGCTGGGAGAAAACAGCACCATAATCATTACCCAAGCACCACTAAGAATATATATTACAATATTATGATAAAATTCTAAAGATATTATTATTATTATATTTCCTATGCCTTTTGCATAGGTCTTCTGTGTTTTATTTATATTATATTCTGTATTTTAGCTCAATGCTAAATTTAGTACCTGTGTGTCCTGCAGGAGTCTGCGTTCTTGCTCAGGTAATGATGCTAGAAACTAAATCCGACAGAAAGAGCTTCTTCCATAAGCAGCAAGAAACACAGCAAGACTGAAGAAAACGTGCACAGGTCCAATAAAATAGCTGAAAGCACACAAGTGACCTTTGAACCATGCCTGCTATCTGCCTCCTGATTAAAAAATGTATGAACAAAAAACATAATGTCCTGTGTTTCAATAAAACAATAAACTTTATATCATATATTAAGTGTGCATTTATGTTTAAAGTGTACACCTATTTTCCTAAAGCAAACTGAAATATCTGTTTGTGTGTTTTTGAAGGTCGAGCTGACATTTAATTCAGATTTTATATTTAAGAGTTCAGGAATAAACTCACCATCTATAGTCTCCTGTCACCCATTTAACTCTGGTTTACTGGACTTTAAAAAAAAACAAAACATTCTGATAGCTTATATCAGAAAAGTCACTGAACTTAATGCTAAAATGTTACTGTAACATCTTGAGAATTGAGATGTTGTTCAAATTATACTAATGCAATTTTACTATAACTCATTTATTTCTTTAGATATATTAACATGAACTCAAAACCTAATCATGCAAAAGAAGTGGGATGCATTGCACAGGTGGCTCACAGCCTGGTGTTCGATGATTAAGCACACAATTTACAGCTTTACCAAGAATAGTAGTCAGCAGACTCAGAAAGAGCTGCTAACAAGAGAACAGCACCTAAACTAGAACAGCTCTCATCTAACATCATTATCACGTTTCAGCTACAGTCAGCCATGACACAGCATGACCTTTCTCACACTTTCACACTTTTACTCTCTCTGCATCATTATCTCACCTCTTTGGCACAAGCAGCTCAGCTGAACTTTGACACATGAACATAATGAAGTCTAAAGGAGCAGATAAGGTGTGAGCACCTTTGGACGGTTCGTAATCTAAGACTGATAAACGTGTGATAAAAGTGAAAAAGAGTGGAAATTGTCAAGGGCCATTTTTTTTGTATATTGCCACATTGTGAAGTGTTGTCTTTTGATTTCTACAAAGGGTCAAAGTTAAAAAGGATACACACAGATTCCAAACATGGTCTTGAGATTTGCATTTAAATTTCTCGATATGATGTCAGAGTCAGGCAGGTAAGATGAGGAGGAAAAGAACAACATGGAAACACTTAATTTTAAGGACACCTACATACTTTACAACTTTACTTTACAACATATTTGAAGAATTGCATACATTATTTATATGTACAGTACAGACTTTTGGTCTGTACTGTATATATAATATATATAAACTTTTGGTCTGTACTGTATATATATATATATATATATATATATATATATATATATATATATTATACACAAGGTGTCCAAACTTTTGGTCTGTACTGTATATATATTATATATACAGTACAGACCAAAAGTTTATATATATTATATATACAGTACAGACCAATAGTTTATATATATTATATACAGTACAGACCAAAAGTTTGGACACACCTGCTCATTCAAAAGTTTTCTTTATTTTCATGACTACTTAAAGTAGCCACCTTTTGCTTAGATTACTGCTTTGCACACTCTTGGCATTCTCTTGATGCCTACTTTGAAGAACCTACAATATGACATATTTTTTGTTGTTTCACGCTTTTTTGTTATGTATGTAATTCCACATGTGTTAATTCATAGTTTTGATGCCTTCAGTGTGACTCTACAATTTTCATAGTCATGAAAATAAAGAAAACTCTTTGAATGAGAAGGTGTGTCCAACCTTTTGGTCTGTACTGTATGTTCAATAGTAGATTAGATTGGATTAGATTGGATTAGATTAGATTAGATTCAACTTTACTGTCATTGTGCAAGATACATGTACAGAGCTAATGAAATGCAGTTTAAGGCAATTTGAATGTAATATTTATTTACAGAAAAAGAGCAAAAATCTAATAGACATTCAATACACTAATACACCTACATATGAGTTTTGACATGAGCGAGCATTAATTGATTGTTTAATTAGCAATTGCATTTACAACATTTAACAGACTACTTTATCAAGAACGACTTGCACATGTAAGGCCTAAGTAAATTCCCTTTAAATAAATAATACATTATAAATAAATCCAAATAGAATAAAAAGCAACAGCCAGTAGCAGTTCTGAAAATAGTTTGTTGGTCAGACATACAGTACATAATATAAAGAGATCAAATACAGGTTTTTTTTTTTCATTTAGAAGATTTACACAAAGAGTCATTAAAAATATAAAGCAGAGACCAAACCCACAAGTTAGAAGCAATCATTATTTTAAATCAGTATAAGAGATTTTTTTTTGTTTAATTTTAGTTGTGACAAATCATGCAGCCAGCTGTGTTTCAAATAAATTTGTGCTCTCTCTCTCTCTCTCTCTCTCTCTCTCTCTCTCTCTCTCTCTCTCTCTCAAAAATTACTAATATTTTGCAGTAAAAGCACTGGTCATTAAAATCATGAAAAAACATTTCTGTCAAATCATTATGCTGACTACAGTGAAAACTTTACAGTAAAGAGTGCTAACAGAAGCTTGATTAAAATTAATTTCCCTTAGGAAGAGAAAGTCATACTACGTCATCCACACAGCCTTTAAATCCCCCCTGATATTTCTCTGGCAGTATAGTTGGGATTTGCATGGACAAGATGGAAGGAACAAACTCTAAATCGACCGAGGTGAGATGCTTACAATTTTTTTTGTGTTTTACATTACTCAACCCCATCTTTTGCAGCCGTACCAATAAGCTGTTGGTAGGATTCCAGGCTCCTCGGAACTTATCCTATCCATTCAGTGCCTTAAAACTGGGCTCTGCCATACAGATTGCCATAGATAAAATTAACTCTAACCCATCCTTTGTTGAAAATTATACTCTTGACTTTGTGTATGTGGACACTGACTGTAAAGCAAAACTTTCACTTGGAGCATTCATTGACCAAATTTGGAAGGGAAATATATCAGCGCTCTTTGGACCACCTTGTCCTGAGGAGGCAGAGGTAAGTTGTTCATTCTAATGTATATTCTTTCAAATTGACCAACATTATGAGGCTTGATATTATTTAAGTAATAATGGAGTATTAAATGCCAGTTGCCAGTGCCAAGACAGTTAATTGTGTCATGATCTTGTCGTATGCCCTAGGTCACTGGACTTCTTGCATCCACCTGGAATATCCCAATGTTTGCCTTTGTTGGTCAAACAAGCAAAATGGATAATAGTCTTATTTATGACACATATATAAAAATTGTTCCTCCACTTAAAAGAGTGGGACAAGTTTTGCTCAAGATACTAGAGTACTTCGAGTGGAAGAATGTTGGTATAATTGGAGGCGGTGCAGACACAAACACGTGGGACAAAGTGGATGGACTTTTTAAATCTGTGGAACAGCAACTCCAAGGCAAAGTAACGGTGACAAGCAGCATCAAGTTTAATATTGGTGATCAGGAACTCACTCATAAGAATGTGAAGCATATCTCCAAAGTTGCAAGAGGTAACAGCTAAATTATTAAGAGTACTAAATGTCTACCTTTCATAATAGTTGGGATCAAGCCAGTGTAGTGGAGTTTGCTCTTAAGTAACACCAGCCTGTGTGACAATACATAGTTACAATACATAACTGCCCTTGTGCCCTTATGGTGTGTCCATTTTCGCTTTAATAAGTGGTGCAAGTTATCTGTACTGTGAATGAGGTTTTTTTATATAGCTGTGATAACACCATTGACTTTCATAGTTAACCTTTTGCCACCTCATATCAATGACTGATATTATTGCACCTTTTAGGAACAGTTTGTATATCTCTCAATGTGCCCACTGTGCATGAGACTAATTTATAACTTTTTATAAAGACTTTTTATAAGCTATGAATATGTTATTTAACACAGTTTAATTATAATTAAATTCCCTTATAACTGTCTCTTTTGCAGTTATTATAGTATTAGCTAATGCTGAAGACTCCACTAAGCTGGTGATGGAGGCTGACAAACAGGGCTTGATGAGTGGAGAGTATGTTTTTCTTCTGATTCAACAGTTTGAGGTCAGTGGCAATGTGGTGAGTAACCTGCAAGAGACAGAGTCAAATTAGGTTAATCACTCTAATCTTGTGCTTTTATCCTTATTATGTATTATTATGTTAACACAGAATTGTATTATTATAAGCTGTTATAATTTGATAAAATGCAGACTTACCTTTTGACCTTTTGAAAAGCATGACCATCTAAAATATGATACATTAAATGTGCATCAAGTATAATCCTTAAAATCTCATGTGCATTACTAAGAATTATACTGTAATACAATGAAAATAATAAAATATTTATAATAGAAAAAAGCATATGTCCAGATCCTTACACAGGTCCTGGGAGTTTAAAGGGTTTCAAAGAAAATGCTCTTGGTGTCTTTTGCCTTCTCATAGATATTTACAGTAAAAACTTTATTCAAAGCAAACTGTAATAAGAAATGTACTTCTGTTTAGCCTCATTGATCTTTCTTTTTACTAGGATAACCTGCTAAAAACTGCAATGAGTGGCAACAGTCAAAGGGCACTAAAAGCATTTGATATGGTGTTTGTCCTTGCTGAGAAATCTTACGAAGGATATGATTATTACGACTTCTTCGAACGTGTACATGAGAGGTTGAAAGGGGCCCCTTTTTACAGCAATCTTTCTTCAGACAGAGAAGTAAATGTTTACCACAAAACACATAGACACAAAGATTTCTTAATACAAGGTCTCATTTCACTGAAAGATCATGTACTCAGAACTAAAAATTGCATATTTATCTTGAAGGTAAGCCCTTATTCATGCTACCTACATGATGCTGTCCTGCTTTATGCCATGGCCCTTAAAGAGGCTCTCAAAGATGGCAAAGATCTACATAATGGGCGAGATGTTCTTCAGAAGCTCAAAGATAAGAACGACATTAGGTTTTATGGTAATTCTTTGTTGAATATTTAATCTAATTTAATTTATGCAACAACATAAAATCTTTTGAACACCTTTATGATTTAGACTGAAAACCTGATGTAAATGATCTTTACAGGAGCCTCAGGTTTTGTACACTTTGATGAATATGGAGAGAGGAACACAGACTATTCTTTATATGACTTGCAACTACATGAAGGCGTTGTAAAATTTGTCCCCATTCTAACCTTTGACAGTCATACAAAAATAATAAAGTAAGGCAAAATCTTCAAGCTTTGTGGCACTTCTGGCTCAATTTGTGAAACAATTTATGTGAATTTTACATTATCTTTTTTGTAGGACCACATCAAGGTTTTCTTCAGTGATCTGGCCTTTAGGGAAAATGCCAACAGATAACCCAGAATGTGGTTTTGACAATGAACTCTGTGAATGGCTAAACAGTGGTATGCACAAATATTGTATTACATTCTTGTGTTTAAATGTCTACACTATAGTGCAAAACTTGAGGTAGTTCATTGACAATATCCTTTTCTTTCCCGATGCAGAAATCTATCTGGTGTCATTATTGGTGGCTATGCCACTGCTTGGAGTGCTAGCAGTGGTCCTGATTACATTCCTTACCCTGCAGAAGACCCGCCTGCAGACAAAACTAGAGGACTCCAACTGGTGGCTTCTTAACTACAGTGAAATAACTATTCTCTCAGAACCTAAGGTTGGAAACAAAGTCCATAAAAAATTAAATACTTTGACCAATATGATATTTATATCATTTACATTAAAGTGGTTTGGGTTTTTAGGGAGGACAGGCGTTATCTTTAAATACAACTCCTAGTAAAAGTGGAAGTGGTGGCTCACAGACCATGATCTCTGCTAACAGCTTTGGTTTGAGGGACAAGAATGGCAGGGAGACCATCTATGCAACAGTCGGACTGTACCAGGTACAATCAGTCAAAGGGTATACTTCAACATTGCAGGTTAATGACACCATTTTACGATTCAGAAATATTTTCAAAAGATCCATATTTTGAATTGTAACACTTTTAATTTCATTATGTCTAAGGGAAATCATGTGAGCATCAAATACTTAGACAATCAACTTCTGCGTGACGTCAAGAAGCCGTCTATTATTGCTGAGTTCAGTGTGGTAAAGACAAATATAATAGCATGTCATTTAAATTCTAATCTTATTACTTAACATCGTAAAGGATCTCCACTACCATATTGCTTAAATTTTGTTGATTAACGTTTTTCCAGATGAAAGAACTTAAACATGAAAACTTGGTGCAGTTTTTTGGAGTTTGTAATGAACCCCCTAATGTCTGCATAGTCATGCAATACTGCAAAAAAGGCAGTTTAAAGGTATATATTATATTTTGGCTTCAACCTGCATTTAGCCTAATGTCAATAAATAAATGTATTTATTCTGACAGGAAATGTATGTAAATAAATGTTATTTATGTGGTGTGTGTTGTCCCCTTAATATTAGGACATTATCAGAAACAATGAAATTGACTTAGACTGGATGTTTAAACTATCCTTTGCCTATGACATTGTCAATGTAAGTAAAAATTTAAGACAGATGTTTTTGTTATTTGTGTGCAACTCATGCATTGTTTTTAAATTGTTATTTGCTGCATAAATCTTTTTTTGTCTCTTACTGCTGTGATAAAGTTAAATACTGTGGCTACGTGATTTCTTGTTGTGCATTCACTACAGGGTATGGAGTATCTACACAGGAGCAGTCTGAAGTCTCATGGAAATTTGAAGCCAACCACGTGCCTAGTAGACAGCCGACTGCAGGTCAAAATTTCAGGCTTTGGATTGTGGGAATTTAAACACGGCACCAAACACAGACTTATTCCACTTGAGAACCCAAAATATGAAGGTACTATCAATAATGGGATTCAGTGACATGCTGGAACAGTCAACATTTAAAGGTTCTGGCAAGAAGAAGTTGGCATCGAATCTAAAATTAACTAGGATGTTCAACTTATTTATTGCTCAGGAGCTCCTGGTACCATAACTCCAACTGTATTAGACTGTAGAAACGACATTACTCAAAATCAGACACTCTGGAACTCATGACATTTCCGCTCTCCAGTGTTTGTATTGTGGTTTTATGGTTTATACCATATATATATATATATATATATATATATATATATATATATATATATATATATATATATATATATATATATATATATATATATATATATATATATATATATATATATATATATATATATATATCACACTCTTGGGGTCACCCAAATGAGGATAGGTTCCCCTTTGAGTCTGGTTAAGGTTTTGTCTTTATACTATCTAAAGGAGTGTTTCCTGGTCACAGTTGCACCAGGCTTTCTCATTAAGGATAAATACACATAGTTCACTTATTACATTTTTTTTTACATTCTCTAAAGCTGCTTTGAGACATTGTCCATTGTGAAAGGTGCTATCAAAATAAGCTTGAATAGAATTGATATTAAAGATGGACCAAGGCTTCCAGGCTCCAGACCCACCTCGACCTTGACCAGTATTAAGCAGTTACTGTAGACGAACAAATCAATCGTTTCATTAAATAACATAATTTCTATAAATGTTTTTGCACTCTTGATGTCACTATGTGATGATAATGGGAAAAAGTCAATTAATAAATGTACAAAACATATATTCTAAGTGTTATAAAATCATATACGTGCTTAATTTCTCCACAGAGTTATACTGGAATGCTCCAGAGCTTCTGAGAGAAGCGCACCTTCCATTCAATGGTACTCAAAAAGCAGATGTGTTTAGCTTCGCAATAATCATGCGAGAATTAATCTACAGCACAGAAGAGGGACCCTACCATGATATACAGTTGGAGCCAAAAGGTATTCGATATTTTTGACTAATCTGTCTAATGACCTCCTGCTGACAAGTGTTTTACCTAATCAGAATTTTAGGCATGAAGAGTATCATGTCCTCATTAAAATAGATTCAGTTAGAGTTCTGGAGAGTTATGGAGAAATGGAGTAATGAGAATTAATGGAGAGGTAATAATGACGCTTATAAATAGTCATTCTGTTTATTATGTGGTTGGTATTTAGAAATCATCAAGCAGCTAAGGGCACCTCTAGCAGGCGATCCACTCAGACCTACTCTGTCTGCCCAGATGTGTGACGAAGCTTTAATAACTCTTCTGAATGCATGTTGGAGTGAGAATCCTGACAAAAGGCCCCCTTTTACCTCTATTAGAAGAAGCCTGCGAAATATCAGCCCAGACAGGTACAAGCACAAAATTATGAATATAAAATACTAAGCTCATTCGTTGTATTTTGAATTACAATGTATTTTAAATAACTGAATAAAATACTGTGGTCTTTACTAAACTGCTTGTTTTTTTGTTTTTTGTTTTTTGTTTTTTATTTAGCCATGCTAATATATTGGACAATATGGTAAACAAGCTGGAGAAATATGCTAATCACCTAGAGGAAGTGGTGGAGGAGAGGACTAATCAGCTCACTGCAGAAAGGAACAGAGCTGATAAACTTCTCTCTAGTATGCTCCCCAGGTAACAGAGATATATTTCAATTCTTCCATTGCATAGATAATCTTAGTTTTTTCTTTAATAGATTACTAAATATTGTGGATAATCTATTTCTCTACACAGATACATAGCTGATCAGTTAATGTCAGGAAAGCCAGTGGAGCCCATGAGTTATGACCTAGTGACTATTTTCTTCTCGGACATTGTGGGCTTCACCACTATGTGTTCAGTCAGCTCAGCCCTAGAAGTTGTGACACTTCTCAATGACCTCTACAGCCTGTTTGATGATATCATCAAACTCTATGATGTATATAAGGTACATAACACACATCTGTAGCGGCATTAGAAATAATAGACAATGTATACAGATTCAGCAGTTAGTATTAATTATAATGTATTATACTTAACTACTTAATTATACTGAACATGTTTACATTTTTAAATAATTTTATGAGTAAGCAGGAGGGATGGATTTCCATTACAATGGTGGTACAAGTAAAAGGTGTGAACCCATCCCTAACCTCTCTAACTTTTTCACATAAATTGGAGCAAATGCTTACATTACTAGCATGAGAGCATGTTTGTATATACTTATTGCATTGTTAAAAGCCACATAATGATATTTATTTTATTACAGTGATCTCTGTGCAGTCTTCATTCTGCATCTACACAATGCACCTTACATTGGTATAATCAATATGCTACTGTTTTTGGTCCATTATACCTCAATTATATGTTGTACTTTGTACTTCCTTTTGCACATCAAAATAATAACTTATTATATAATATATTTTCTTATATCTTCAATTATCCATTTGTATTTATTTTTTATTTTTATTTTATACCTATAGACCTTTTATAAATGCACAATTTTATAGTGGCAGATCAGGGTTTGATTTCACTGCAAGTATTCTGCATATTTGTGTACATACGTTTGTGACTAATTAAAATCTTGAATCCCAAATTTTGTTAGGTGGAAACTATAGGAGATGCGTATATGGTAGCAAGTGGGCTGCCTATAAGTAATGGCACCAGGCATGCTGAAGAAATATCTATAATGGCCCTTCATTTCCTCAGTGCCATTAAAAGATTCACAATCAGACATTTGCCCAATGAGAAGCTATCTTTACGGATTGGGATCAACTCTGGTATTAGTAGCAACTTCCATTGCTTATTTTAGACATCTGCTTTTTTATTCGTTAACATTGATAATATTTAGTTACTATTTTGCCTACTAACAGGCCCAGTGGTTGCTGGTGTTGTGGGAACAACAATGCCTCGATATTGTTTGTTTGGAGACACAGTGAATACTGCGTCTAGGATGGAGAGCAACAGTATCCGTAAGCAATAAAATCAAATGTACTTTAAAACTTTATTTGTCAAAGATTTATACTGTAGGAAATTACCTATGATTAAACCTGCCTCTGGTTAATAAAACTGTTCCAATATAGCCATATATTATAATTTAACTTCAGCAGTATGGACACAAACCTCCAACCCTTGTCAAAATCAAACAGTTTGGTCCAAATTGACATAATATACTGTAAAGTACTGTGCAAAAGTGTTGCACATGCAATTCTTTAAAACAAACATACCTTCAAAAATAACCACATCATTATTTCTTTAAATAAGTACAGGTAGTCGTCGACTTACAACCTATGCAACTTACGACCATTCGACTTTACGACCACAATCGCTAGCGGCGTATGTTATTTTTTTTTACCAGCTTCCAGCATTTCACAGTACTGTGCATATAGCCTACTCTACTTACGACTTGTCAGTCCCAATTGTGGTCGTAAGTCGACGACTACCTGTATCAAAATAATTGCTATAGAGAGTAAACAGTACAACACCCATATCACCTTTATCACCATTTGATATAAACTTAAATCAAATCTCAGTTACCAACTGTTGTGTCCACAAAAACATGTGCTCTGCTTATTTAAAAAAAAAAAGCTGTTTATGGTCAAAATTGGAAACAGAAACCATTATACACTCTCACTTGCAGTGTTTTTAAAATTCTGTTCTAGGCTTTTAGTCATTTTTTTCTTCAAAGTCATCTTTTATATAAAAAAATGGATGAGAGAAATCAAACATAAAAAAGCAGACAATTAAAAATGAATAAAATTGAATACATTGAGTTTTAATATTGATATGAAATTATGTATTAGCCTTAAACACCCCCCCAGCACTCTGTGTCCAGATCAATTAAAATGATTCCTTTAGTTAAAAAAAGACCTAATAACTGATTCTTTAATTTTCTATAATGAATTATGTCATCACTAAACCCTATCACATGAATGTTACTGTAGATATTCCTATGTCTGGGGATATCTACAGTTGTCTGCTGTTTTTTTGTAATTGCTTATGCTACTTCTCTCTTAAATACTCTCCCCTTTATCCTTATCAGTAATTAAAGCAAATATAGAGAGATTAAAAATTAAAGTTTTTTATTTGGCATAGAACTATGTTTGTGAAATTACTGATAAGAATAAGCATTTCTGATACTTTATTTACCCATGAATTAACACACATATGGCAAAGATAAAATTGATGAATAAAGAAATTATTATTGGATTTTTGTTTGTTTTAAAACCATACTCTTTGATGAATAAGGGTCACTAAATATTTCCTTGCAGCACTGAAGATTCATATCTCCCAAAGTACTGCTGAAATCCTAATGAAGATTGGCTCTTATGAGCTTGAGGAGAGAGGAGACATTGAGCTTAAGGTATACTGCTGACACCATTATTTGTTTTAGTTTGCATGAATGGAATTTTATGTTGGTGCCTTTACTAAGGGAAAGGGGTTGCAGAAGACTTTCTGGTTACACAATAAGGTGGATCTGAAGTTTCCGGTCACACCGCAGCACTATGATGTAAAACCAGGTCCGGAACCAGAGGTAATAGAAAATCTCATCTAATGTAATGTGCAAAACTGTGTACAAAACAATGCAAACTTGCAGTGACCGTAGAGACTGAATACATTTTAAGTCAGGAATTACGTTTATATGACAATAATTACTGTTCTTATTTAATACATTTCATTTGCAGGTGACATATAAACCAAACATCAACATTGATATGGAGAGTACAGAAAAAGAAAGAACACAAAGAATGCATGCCGATAAAATACCTGGTGCTTACACACTGACTGTTCCTGATATCTAGAGACTGGTCTTGAAAACTACCTCTGTTTTCAACTCGTTGGATTATAACAGCACTACTTTATGACATGAAAAAGTAAACATAAGAAGCACTGTTAAACAAATGCCTTTATAGGTTATTTCTAATCAAACCAAAACAAAGTGTGGATTTTTGTTTTTGTTTTAGTAAGATGTCACATCTTGATTTTATTGTAACGTTTCACATGAAAGAAAATTAAAGAAAAATTCAAGATGCAAGCAGGCGTTTAGGAGGAAAGTGTCTTACACTCCCTGAGACACTTCTATGGCTGTTGTGTGTGTGTATGTGTGTGTGTGTGTGTGTGTGTGTGTGTGTGTGTTTGTGTGTGTGTGTGTGTGTGTGTGTGTGTGTGTGTGTGTGTGTGTGTGTGTGTTTGGGTGGGTGTGTGGGTGTGTTGATTAAAGCAAGACTGTTTTGAACAGTAAGCACATTTTATACCCATCCACACAAAACATCATTTACAAACTGGTATAACGTAAAACTGCATTAAGCAAAAACACACACAACATGCTCAGGAATGTTCCTATGAAAAGAAGAGTAAAAGCAGCTTTAATTTCCATAGATGTACACTAGTTTTCAAATGTCAGATAAATATAATGAGACACAACTGTATAGATATAAATTATTCAGTTAATTTAGCAATAATAATGTGCTGAATTTAAATAAAATTCTTACCAAAGTGGTTGACAAGTTTAACGATAACCATGCAGAATTGTGATAAATAATAATTAAACTTCTATTAGAGCATTTAAGGTACCTGCAAGATGAGTGTAACTGGAAGAATGTTGTCCTGCAATTAAGCAGATTTAAGAAACAGTAAGTCAACACAAAATAGTTTTTGCTCTTTTAAACTATTGAGAATAATTGTTACCTTTAATTTGAAATTCCATTGTCAAGACCCCTCCATGTGTATCGGGTGCAGATTTGGCACCTTTGATGTACATGGAGTCTTAATAGGGAAGTACAAAAAGGACTCAGAATTAAAAACATATAGAGTATCAACATCTGTTTCACATTTCAACAGCACATACTTTTATGCAGCACATATTTGCTCTTTTATGCTTACCGGCTGACAGTAGAGCTTTTCACCATCACATACTTGAACCTCACAGTGAAGCCAGACAGTGGACACTTTCTCTAGTCGTTGAAAGCGGAATGAATTAAACTTGAACATTGAGCGGCTGTCTTTGGCATTCTCAAATATGGTCACCGTGTTATCTGATGAACAGCTGCACTCAAGGAACACAAAATAGTTGTATTAAACAAAGAGCAAACTGACAGTAAAAATGTGTAATATATATAGGCTCAGTTCATTTTCTCTATTAGTGTTCTTTTGATTATGCATGAATGGTATACAGATATACCTGTTGAGAATTAAACTCCATCTCTTCTTGTCTGTTGAATAAGGAGTAGGTGTTGCCCAGCAATTTGTTATAACCACTTTGAATCTGTAAAAGTGGATTAAGGCATTTGTGTGATATAATTATAATTGTAGTTTTTTATATATAGATGGAGTTCAATATATATGATTTAGCGTACTGTATAATAAAATCATAAAAGCCGGGAATGCATACCTGTTACTCAGTCCTTTTGCTTCGATGCCAATAAAGACCTCCGAGCCAATTTCTGATGTGTCAATCACATATGGAGCATCTTTAGCATAAAGGAACTTCGAGTTCTACAGACCATACAGAGAAATTTCACCTTCCATTTGCTTTCATCAAAAGTACTTCTAATACTTCATCTAAGCCTTGAAGTAAACTCCCTAATTCTAGTGTAAGTCACTGAAACACTATTCTAGCTCGATGCCACATAAAACGATCAATAGCCCTAAATATAATGTGAGATTTTCATGATAATCCCCAAAGTTCCCATTTATTAATCAATATTGTTTCAACTGTACACTTAAGGACAACTTCATGTAAGCAATAATGCAGTACTCACTGTGAACACGTTCATAGACAATTGAGACTTAAAAGAGCCTAAACTCCCATTGTTGACATATACTGTTGCCACTCTGGAAGAAGCAGATGATTTAGTAAAAAGGCTGCAAGTCCTTGGGTCAGAATGAATTCTTCTACCTACTGCTACTGAAAGGATAGTCAATGTAATAGGGTCTACCTTTGACTAAAGACTGCATTGTTGACCAAGTAAGCTGCCCTGTATGTGCAGCTAAAGGTGTAGTTCACCGGCTGGTTCCGTACTGTGAGTGAGGAGTCATTGGAGACTATAGAGTTGTAGAAAATGTACTTTGGGTCTTTGCCTCCAACATACTGGTCAGAAAAAATGTATGATTTAACAAATTGAATGAAAGCACATGATTTGTGCTCATCTGATGCAAACCATAGATCGTTAAGTTTGGTATAGCATTGCACTTTGTCTGTGGAGGGTTTTGGCTGAGAGCTATTTATGTAGTTATTATAGAACTATTGGAAAGTTTCACCTCAGATAGAGTGGCACAGTATGAGAGATTCTTAGGAGTGAGATCAGGAATGGTAAAACGGTAGAATCCTGGAGTATTGACGCCTGTGTAGCACACACCACCCAAAGACAGCTGCCCTATTTCCCACCCATATGGGCACTCGGGCACATTTGCAATGATGGCATTCGGGAAACAGGAAATCATGACATAATCTTAAAATAAAAACCAAACAATAATACGTCAAATTGTAGTACAGTTGTAGTTCTTTTATCTTGCTCAATTTCACGGAAATATGTTGATGGCTTGTATATCTACCAGCTTTTTGTGGAGCACAAGCCCATGATGCAGGGAGAAGAAAAAGAATTACAGCAACTAAAGCCATTTTATACACTGCAGGGGGAAAAGATTAAAACAGCATTCTGAGATACACATAAGCTTATTATTAAGGTTTCAATTTAATTACAACAAATATGACAACATAAAAAAGAATCAAGAGTACAATACCAGTGCTGTAGCACAGAGGAAAGTTGTGTTGGGTTCTACCACATTGTGAAGATCTCAAGTAATCTTAATCAGTCCTGACAGAGCATAGGTGCCACAGAGGCTGTTTTATATTCACACAGGCAGGCATTAACCTCCCTTTATTTCGGTGTCTGCCAGTCTGGTGAGAGCATTTGGTGATAGCATTGTGAACCACCACACAAAAGCTTTCTTTGCTTGTCAGACATTGACTTTTAAATTAACAGTCTCTCAAGGGAAGGCCATTTTCCCTTCATTTAACATATCTTCTCTTGTCTACAACCTTTTTTTATGTCCAACACAATACATGATAGTTCTTATTAAACAAAACAGTTTAAAGTTGTGCAGTGAACATCATTTGCAGAAGTCATTGCTGATTTCTAAACTTTAATGTCTGGTGTTGACTGACAGATCTAAGAAGTGATGGGCAAGAGTAAGGGGTGCAGTTGAATACCTTACACACTCACACTATGTTACATAATGGCTTTCAATCAGATGGAGGAGCAGGTGCATTAGTCCACTCTTAACAGTAATTTAAAGCATCCCACCTTCTCCAGTGTTGTTTAATGGAATTTGGGGGGTACATAGTCATCAAGGTCACTCTTATTCAACTTTAGAAAAAAAGGATGAGGGTGATTACCAAAAGCAGGGCTCTATTACCAATGTCTTCAGTCTTTATCTCAAAGTGAAAAGATGGACTGAGCTAAACAGACCTGCAAAGACAATGCCAAGTTTGTCCTTCAAAGACACGATTAGATAAGAAGCTCTTTATCTTAAAATGCAACTTTATTTAAATAAAATTAATAAAATATATGCCAGATCTAAAATTTACAAAATCTATTCCAGTATTAACAGTAAAATTCTGAAAATAATTTTATTTCTATTCCATGTTTGCGAACCAGGTTCAACTTATTTATATGTTAGAGGTATGATTCCCTTAACAGCATTTTTTTTTTATTATTTATTCAGCAATAGGAAAATAAGCATAAGTAGCAAAGCTACAGTTTGAGATCATGTTTCAGACTCAGAAGCAGGTACACTAAGAAAAGTTCCTTTTATACTCAAATTGCACTTCTCTTTTGTGTTTAAGGACAGAACTTATCCTCAGTTGACCTTTCATTATTTGTGGGAATAAACAATGCAACAGGTCATTCAGTTCACTTTAGTCACACGAATAATTAAGGGTTCAGGGATAATTGTTTGTTCTTAACAGCACAACTATACATGCAGGAATGGTAGATCAAGATCATATCATATAAAACTATAAACACTACGTGAACAAACCATGCCGCCTATTTTACCTTTGCAAAATATTACTTTGCATCACCCACAGTCATCTACTGAATAAACATGAGAAACCCCAGACCCACAGTGCTGGGGTAAGAGGATAGTTTTGTGCACATAGGGCATGTTCAGATACCCTCCATGTGCTTAGACATGCATTAGCATGAGAATGGATAAAACCGCTGTGGCAGATACAGATCAGATCGACTCTGAACCTTAGAGCTCAGGGACAGCTAACATTACAGTACACATCAAAACTAGGTGCCTTCCAGGTGTTCAGGCTGCTAGGACGTTTCAACGTGTTATGTAATCGCAGCTCTTGGAATGGTTAGTTGTGTGTGATTCATTTAAATATAATGTGGGATAGCAATTATGGCTGACAAACTAGTATTCCTAAAAGATACTGTGCAATTTAATGAAATAAAAAAACAAATAATACACATTCTTAATACCAATAGTTTAGTAAATTAATCCATGTTGTAACTTAGTATTTTGAAACTAGCCACTGTGTTTGTGTGTGTGTGTGTGTGTGTGTTTGCACGCACGTGTGTATGCTTTAAGTATCACCAAAAACCACAAGTCTTGTTCTTGAAATATCTTTCTCTATCTGAATGGAGGTGAAAACACTTGTGTAGGATATATAGCTACTTAGCAAACATAGAACAATTATATTACAGGTCACAGTGGCTTATATGTTGAGCTGTTGTGTTGTAAAAGTGACGGTAAAGTAGACGGTAAAGTAGTACCGAACTCCCTCTTGTGGCTGAAAATAATTATTTGCATTTTTTTAAATTGACGGTAAATTAGCGCCTTCTTGTGGCTGAAATGAATTCGTTGCATTGATTTAAATCAACAGTAAAGTAGCGCCCTCTTGTGACTGAATAGAATTAGCTGCATTGATAAACTAAAAAAACTTTCTTTCGGCTTCTCCCATTAGAGGTCGCCACAGCTGATTATCCGTATTCGTGATCCGCATGTTCGATTTGGCACGTTTTTACGCTGGATGCCCTTCCTAACGCAACCCTACCCATTTATCCGGGCTTGGGACTAAGAGTGCACTGGCTCGTGCAACCCTAATGGCTGGGTTAGCTGCATTGATAAGCAATAAAGGTAAAATAGGATCACAATTTGTTCAGCGCATGTAGGACATTTTGGAGGCAAGGCGAGAGAGGTTTGATTGAGATGGTTTGGACATGAGCAGAGTAGGGACATGGGGTATTTTGGTAGGAGAATGCTCAGCATGGAGCCACTAGGAGGAGGAAAATGGGAAGACCAAGGAGGCGGTTTGGGAAGACATGCAGGTAGTTGGTTTGAAAGAGGCACATTTAGAAGACAGGGCGGGTATGGAGACTGATGATCCGCTGTGGCGACCCCTAACGGAAGAAGAAGAAATTTTGCTGCGCCCTCTTATGGCTGGTTTGGATTAGGTGCAATGATCTACTGGGACCATAAAATAATGCAGCGCCCTCTTGTGGCTGCTTTACTGAAGCGGGAACCCATACTGACAGGGACTGCTAACGACAGTAGTGAACTGAATTGCCGGTGTGTTGCTCAAGGACAGCACGGGCTCACATCCGACATAGAATTAACTTTTCCCACCCAAAATTATGTTTGCTACAACATAGACATTTTCGACGGTAAGACAAATCTCGTTTGTATTTTTGTGCTCGTATCCGCCTTTGTTCGCGGTTGCTTGTGAGTGCATGGGGTTAGCAAGCTAGTGCATTTAGCCTGCATGAGCAATGTGCACCTGATTAGACGCTGGCTCTGCCCTCACACTGCTGACCTAGCGGCGACTTACGGGTGACTTTCATTCTTGTGGCTCTCTGAGACATCCTAGTGTTTCATCTCGTGGCTCTGTCCACACTTCTAAGAAAATGCCCACGTTTGTCTGGTTGTCGTGTAAAATTTACCGGAATCAGCCACCCCCAAAACCCTCTTCTAAGGAATTATTCACTGTGAGGATTCACCGTGGTCACCTCCACCCAACCACACACCCCAAACCCACACGCACAGAAACATCGATCCTTTCTTTCCGACACAATGCAGATTGTCCTCCACGCACATGCGTCGTAGACGTTACACTTCCGCACACACGTGCACTCGTTCATTTGAAATATTTAACGTCACCCCCCTGTTCGTCTGACTCGCAGAATCAGCTGAAAGCAGCAGCGGCAGCAGCACGGGACTGATCGAAGCTCGTTGATATGATCTGTGAATAGGGATCATATGATTAATAATCCGTTGATGTAATGGTTATTACTCAGATCATCACCACGCTGCTCTTTACATTGTTAGTGGAAATTCCGCTTCATTACATTTCGACTTCCAAACAACAAAGAAAGATGTGTGTGTGCGCGTGTGTCCTAACTGCAATATTATTAGGAGTGTTTGTTTAAAGGCATATTTCCCTATCCAATCCAACCAGCATCTCTGCGTTCATGTGCTTTTGTTGTGTAGAGTCTTTTTTATGAACATTTATTAAACGCCTCTTCACCTTTACTCAATGAGCCGACTCTATGAGCCGACTCACTTGAGAACGGCACATTCCGTAGCGGTCTAATACGAGTATACACTTGCACCATGTAGGCGCTATATATGGGATATGATGCATTTACTACACGTTTCTACATTATCACATAACTAGGCGAATCTATAATTATGACTTGATATCAAACATTATAACAGGCGGTGTAGTCTGAGCATGCATTTCATCTGCATCAGTGTGATTAATGGCTCTTTATTTCAGAGACTGCACTGCACACGGTGCACAAGGTGGGTTTCAGAGGAGGCTAGCTTTGATAACTCTGTGATGGGGCAGATTTTGCAGCCTCCGCAGTCAAGGTTGTAGACACATACAGGTCACATGAACAGATTGCAGGCTGGATTTGGCCCAATGCACTGGCCAAGATATTGTTTTCTCACATTACAGACACATTTGTAGCCTAACAAAGATAACCAGAATCTTTCAGAGATATAAAACCCTGGGGTAGTGTTGACGCCTCACAGCTACAGCATCCACACTTCAGTCTTAAGCTCTGGTTGTTATTTGTGAGAAGTTTCTCTAAACAAATCTCCCTCCTTTTTAGTGGTTTCATGTGGTTTTGCTGGTTTCCTCCCAAAAAACTTGGCAGGAGGAATGACAGCTAAATTTCTCCTAAGTGTAAATGTGTGTATGTTTGGCTGACTGGTATTGTACAGGGGGCATTTCCACCTCACTCCCAGTGTGGATCCACTGTGGAACTGAGAATGAATGAAGGAATAAAGAAAGAAAGAAATATTCCTGTGGATAAAACAATATTGCTTATGTTGGCTGCTTAACTAGTAGATGCCTTATAGACGAATACATTATACATAATAAAATGATCAATATTATTATACAATACATTTATGTATTGTAATCATGCGATTTAAAACTAAACTGTGACAATTTTTTTCTATGTTTGGACAAGTTTTTTTTTTTCTTTTTTGTACAGCCGTTTCAGAATTATTGTGTTGAGACGGATAGAATGATATTCAGGCCAGTATTAACCCCTTTAGAAACAAAAAGTCTTTATTTTAAGGAACTGTGATTTGTTCTTTGCCTGAAATTGTTTGATGAAATCTGCATTAAGGTGCTTGAGCTGTGCGTGTGATCATCTGTATAAGTGGAAATCCAGTTGAACTCCACACACTAAAACAGCTCAGGTGTTCAGTTTTGATAAAGGCAAAAAAATCAGTTACTGAAAAGGGTTTTGACTCATTCATGAATGACGCATGCATCAGCAGTGCATGCTGAATAGTTTAAAGGACTGAATTACCATAAACATTGTTAATATTATAAGTATGATTTCACTCAGTGAAACCATAATCTCAGCCAATCTTTTCTCCGAATTGTACATTGGTAGGCCCCGACTGACACCAGAGATCCAACATCTCTTGCG
Organism: Silurus meridionalis; assembly: GCF_014805685.1. Lineage (NCBI taxonomy): Eukaryota > Metazoa > Chordata > Actinopteri > Siluriformes > Siluridae > Silurus > Silurus meridionalis. Next base: position 13,663,428 of record NC_060890.1, on the reverse strand, counting down.
TTGCTTTTGGAAAACCTGTTTAACATTGCTGTTCCCATATTCACTGATCATCAATCACACTGTCTGTTCTTGCAGTGTTCTCTACTACAGGATCTGAAACTAGACCAGAATCCAGTGCGTTTCTTTGCTAATTTTTGTTTGCATCTCATCAGTGTGCCAGTCAGCTATTGGCAGGGCACAGCTCCCAGTGGAGTTTGTTGAACTCAGGTTATGGTGGTGTGATCTTGCCAACAACAGGTCTCTCTCCCTTTTTCTCCCTCTTTAGTTTCATTCAGCCTTTCCTCTCTTTCATTCTGAGTTAGCATTCATTGCTAGAAGAGATCTTCCTCCAAGACCTACTTTAGCGCTAATGGAATTCACAATTGTCTGGATGTAATTACTTTCTAGTGGTCAAGAAGCTGTCAGCTGCACTGATTACCTTTTTAATTAAATGCTGAAGTTAATTTTTTATTTTAGAATTCACCCATGAGCAATAATGTGTAAGTATTTATTACTGTCAGTGTTTCAATGACATCTTTTGTAAGTTCTGTAACATGTAATAAAGCAGAAGAGAAAATCAGTAATTTTATGTTGTCAGCTGGTGGTTATGGGACTCACACAGGAAGTGTTTTTTGTGCTCCCATTTGTTGAAAGTCATGCAATGATGAGGTGTTGGTTCTCTATGGTAGTGAGTTGTTTACAGTAGCAGGGCCTCTAAGGGACAAATTCACCTGGTAGTTTTGTAATACGGAAATTTGTTTTTAAAAGTGGGAGCTAAAATGTATTTGCTAAGTTGAGACCATATACCATATTTTGACCTAAATCTTTGGCATCAAATGTTTGTTTCTTTCCATTACATATGTAAATGGAACAAAACCCACACAAACACATTGTGTTTGTTATTATTGCTTGCCCCTAGGAAAGTGTTCTTTGTGATCCCTGTGTGACTGTAAATGTCTCAGGCTTCTCTATATAGCTTAACTGAATCATTTTTTGTTCTTCATGACTTTGATAAAAATTACCCTTTAAACAGCCACACTGTTTCTGCATTGCTCCCCAACTCCTGTTTGATAAGTAAGTTTTTTTAGCATGTGATTTTTTTTGTCTATAATTTGACACCATGTACAGCTTAATGAATCAGCATAGAAGGATAGTCTATCTAGTGGTAGAGAGGTAAGAGGAGACAACATTGGTGCGCTTGATCTGAATCACCTTCTCATTTACTGTACATTCAGCTCTGCATTTTTCTCGGATAGACTTACCGTTTGCATGACCCCAGTGAAGAGGGTACAGATTGGTCACTGTCTTAAATATGAGTTTTGTAGCACTGTGTGAATGCATAGTGTGATTTCCTGGGAATATTAACAGACTGTTTACCCTATTTTAAGAAGTATAACCCTATTTTGATTTGCCATAATACTGTATTCATACCACGACATGTGCAGAGTGTTGCATTATATTTTAGATGGAGGATCATAAACCACTACTATCATTCACAGTATGTGGGCTTAAGATATTGCAGGTTTTTTGATGATCTTTTGCTAATAAACAACAAACAAAACATTGTGTAACAGTTTTTTTTTTAATTATTATTATAATTATATATTTTTTTACCTGTGTAATATTGGAAAGTACAAAATTTCAAATCTGCTTTCATTGTCCTATGTAAACACTTTCATATACTAAAGGTAAACCAAACATTTAAATAATGTAATTCATGTGAGACTATTTGTAGATGTACGTTATGAACATTTCTGTTCTAATAATACAATTTTTATTTTATTATTGCAAATATTTAAGATGCTTCAGCATTCATTTAACATCTCTTTTCATGCTCTTTTACATTTACCATAATTTCCAGACTATAAAGCTTACCCAAATATAAGCCGCACCCACTGAATTTTACAAAGATTTTTATTTTGAACACAAATAAGCCGCACCTGTCTATAAGCCGAACTTTACACAGGCTTTAACAAAAGACAGTGTCTGTTACACGGTGTAACGGGTGAAATATGTTGTGGCTCCTTTAAGAGCAGAGCAGCATTTTGGGAATAGCCTGCCGCCGCATTTTTCCGGTATTACTGCATGTGTGCAAGACCGAGGAATATGTCCTTATTATTTTCTGATGCTCATTTCTAAGTTTCTTTGATTAACCCATAACGCTGTTGCCAAGAAAAATTAAAAAAGCACGAGTTTTGGAAACCTGTCTGTGATTTATATGATTTCTGTTGAGCTCTCCCATGACCCAGACTTAATGCGTTACAACGGCTTGTATCTAAACAGTAGCCTACCAAGAAAGTCATTGTTCACTGTCTTCCTCCTTCCTTTCACAACTATTTCTCTCGGGAGTTTATCTTTTGGCATCGCGTTTAAAAATCACCATCGATGAAGCTTTTCTCCCGATGCCTGGCAGCTCAGAACACAGGCGAAGTGTGTTTTTCATGTCCGGTTGTTTTCAGCGTGACGAAAAATTAGTTTTTTGGCTTGAAGCTTGTGAAACCGGGAAAAACCCAGGAAAAATCCATATATTGGCCGCTTCTTTGTTTAAGCTGCGGGGTTCAAAGCGTGGTTCAAATATATCCTTTTTTTATTTTATTTTGGGAACTTTGACATTTATTATTTCATCAAGTTATTACATCAAGTTTCTATAAATCCATTTTTTATGTTTTTGTAAAAAACTAAAAAATGCTAAAAATTTCTAACATTAAATTCATATTTAATTCATATTTCTCTCTCTCTCTCTTTCTCTCTTTATCTCTCTCTCTTTGATGAAACAGAATTGTTGCTCTCCCGTGATCCTGTTTTTTTGTTGTTGTTTTTTAACCCATTAATGTTTAACACAATTCAATCAATAACTTGCTCTGACAACAATATTAGTGTTATAAAAATATTTTTGGTTTCTTGTTTACTAACAGAATTAAAAATATATTGTCAAAATATTTTGCGCTCTGATTTTTTAAACATTTATACGTATGTTCATGAGAGAGTCTGCTCAATAACATCAGTTTTTCTGCTTGCAACATGAACCACAGCATTCTTCAGTCTTAAATGTTGAATAAGGCTGATTAAGCAGAACATGTAATTCCTGTTCTACAGACTTCAGCATGTTTCTCCAAGAGGTAGAAAGCAGAGGGGTCTTCTGTCCATTTAATTTATATTGCTTATGTGTGTGACCTGCAAGTTGGGCAGTTTTCATTTTGTGTATATGTTTTTTACAGGTTTGTAGTGAGTGTGGTGTGAAGGTGCGAGAATGGACATCAACATGGTCCTGGGAGGTCAGGACAGTGTACTGTTGGCTAGCAGTCCTGACCAGGCAGTCAGCCGTCTTAAACCTCCCTGTGATGAGCAGGTAAATGATTTTGAAAATGGCAGTATTCTAGCAGTTATATATATATTTTTGGGTAACGTCATCTCGCCTCTAAAGGTGTCCTGTGATAATATGATGCTTATTTTTTCATTTTTACTATGTATGAAAACTAGATAGATTTGTTGAACATATACATATACCTGTTATGCTGAAGTCACATAAATAGATGAACATTAGAGGATCAGTGTCATGGCCAGCAGCAGTATATTCAATTCTAATAGAATTAATCTTTATGAAGACATGCAATGTCAGTCATGTGAAACAAGTGTAATTACACTGTAGTAGAGGGATGTATGCCATCTGTATACACAATAAAATGTTGTATATATTGATTAACTAGAGTTAGTATTCTTTGTGTTCCCCTCAAAGGATCGAAGTTGTAGCCCTTCTGTCCTGCACTCTGTGACCAGCACATGGAAGGATGGCCTACTAAACCGCAAACGGCCATTTGTGGGAAGATGCTGTCACTCTTGCACTCCCCAGAGTCAGGTTAAATGACTTTCCCTTTTATGTACGAGAAAAGTGAATATAAATTAAACTGAATGATGAATATTAAATGTTGGTACTGACTAATCAGTAAAATAATTGGTTTTCATTAAATTACTTATGTGCTAATTAAATCACATACAAATGTAAAAATACTAATGAGATTAACTTGTATATCCTAAACGTCTTTTACATGTTCTTTATTTCAGGGGAGACTTTTTAACTCCAGCATCCCCTCTTTAGGACTTCGCAATATAATTTACATCAATGAGACCCACACAAGGTAAACAGTTCTGCAATACTATGACCTGGTTTTTGGTACTCATTCAGGTATGCTTTCCCAGGTTCACATTACCCATGCAACTAAATTCGTCTGTGTATGCATGGGCGTCCAATGGAAAACAGCAGCTGAATGAGTGGAAACCAGTGACATTCATTTTTAAGCATGTTTGTTAATGGATCCTTCCAGTTCAGATCCTGTGACAGACAGCAGATGTAGGCTGAGCTGGTTTTTCCTACCTCAGTGAGAAGCTTGTATGTGTGACATGGGGTGATGACTAGGTTATGGGTTGCACGTTTAGAGTTTATTTTCAAATGCATGTTTAATTCTTTGTAGCTCTCTAATTAATTAATGTGCTTGCATGCAGACATAGAGGCTGGCTCGCCAGGAGGCTCAGCTATGTGCTCTTTGTTTTGGAGAGAGATGTCCACAAAGACATGTTTGCCCGCAATGTGGTAGACAATGTCCTCAACAACACCAGGCAAGAACAGATTAATTAGTAGTGTTTATGTAATGGAGAGTTGAACATTAAAAAGAACATCCCAGTTGACCGTGTTGTTGTGACAGGGTGCAGAGTGCTATAGAGGAGGTGGCGTCGGAGGCAAAAACGGACCAGAATGCTGCAAGTAAAGTGAGGCAGAAGGCCAGAGGCTTTCTGCAAGAAATGGTGGCCAACATATCACCTAGCCTCATACGGTTCGTCTATGTACTTTAAATAAATATGTCCGTGTAATTATTGCAATCAGATTAAGACACAAAACTCTTTGGGAGATATTTGTCTGATTTGTGAACTTTCAATTATTAAATGAATATAGGTTGACTGGATGGACATTGCTGAAATTGTTTAATGGGTTCTTCTGGAGCATTCAGATCCACAAAGGTCAGCTGGAGATGGTGAAGAAAGCTGCAACTGAGGTATTTAGAGCTTTCATAACATTATGAAATATACTTCCAATCACCTACTGTACAGCACAAGTGCTCTTAATGGTATCAGGTTTGATAATTGCACATTGTCGTTTCAGTACAATGTTCCGCTGGTCTTCCTGCCTGTGCACAAATCTCACATTGACTACCTTCTCATCACCTTCATCCTTTTCTGTCACAACATCAAAGCCCCGCACATTGCCGCCGGCAACAATCTCAACATCCCTATTTTCAGGTGAGGGACATATTAATAACAATGCATTCATGTAACATTGGTGGAATATTCCATTGTACCAATGTTATATATATTTTTTTAATATGGGTTTGTCTTTTAGCACATTGATTCGCAAACTGGGAGGATTCTTTATTCGCCGTAAAATGGATGAGACCTCAGATGGAAAGAAAGATGTTCTTTATAGAGCTCTGTTACATGCGGTAACTACTTAGACACTTTGCTTATTACTGTGATTTTTTCATCTATAATTGGGTTAATCTAGTTATGCAGATATTTAACATAATTATCAACATTTTATTTAATGTTGATAATTATCAGCATTCCTGCCTCTGCTAAGTGTTTGCTTTTGTCTGAGGGTATTGTAATTGAATCATGCTCCTCTCTGCTGCTGTTTTGTTTATTAGTACACAGAGGAGTTGTTGCAGCAGCAGCAGTTTTTGGAGGTTTATTTAGAGGGCACACGTTCTCGCAGTGGAAAGCAATCTCCTGCACGTGCTGGTATACTGTCCATTGTGGTGGACACCCTGTGTGCCGGGGCCATTCCGGATGTGCTCATCGTGCCCATTGGCATCTCCTACGACCGCATTATTGAGGGCAACTACAACAGTGAGCAGCTGGTAAGAGTCTGAAATGACACAAAACCTAAAGTCATAAACACATTTTAGAATGTCTTATAAGAAAAGAATGCACTGAAAAGCACAAGCGGAAAGCAGAGTTTAGTTCTGTGCTGCAGACTGGATTCAGTGCCTGAAAGAAAAGGCAAATGCTGACAAAGAAATTCCTCTGACAGCAATGTAGCAGCAATATCAGTGCATTTTGTAACATTTTGCAAATATTTGCATAAAATGCCCTTTCAGTAAATGTCCAAATTTTCTTCAGAATTGACAAATTGCTTAATCCAGAAGTTCACAAACACTTTTCTATGAAGGGCCAAAAATGTAACTTGTTTAAACCGGAAAATATCTGTTGCATTTTACCAAATGGCATTATATTAAAGGTTGCCATGGTTCACCTAATTATGACTAATTTAATATAATTAATTAAATGGAGCACATTGTTCTGTATTTTCTTAACTAATGTTTTATTTTGAGTTTCTTTCTCTCTAGGTCTAGTATGTTTGTTCAGTAAAACATAATACAGTGCTTTTATAGTACGATGAAAGTATCCGATGTGTCACTCACCTTCTTAACTGAACTTCTAAAGTGAGCTGAACTTAATAATTGTATCCTCTGTTTTGTTGAAAAAAGTATAGAATAAACCTATATGAACTATTCTACACTTTACTCTTTTTTTTTTTATTTTAATGACACATACTGTAGCTGCCTGTTCAGAAGCAGTTCACTTGATTGCATTGAATGGACTGGTATTATAGGAATGTAATTTCGTGTAGTTAATATTAGGCTATTTTGAGATTATTCAGAATATTATATATTAAGGGTGTAACGGTACACAAAATTCATAGTTCGGGTAGATTTCTCAGATTTTAACTATGTTCCGCACGTTAAAAAAAAATTTGCATTCCATACACGTGTGTACCAAACCGTAATCTCTGTACCGAAAAAGTTACACCCCTAATTATATATACATCTGTTTAGACACCAATGCATGCATATAAACACACACACACACACACACACACACACACACACACACACACACACACACACACAGTCTTTTCTGGCTTAATCTTGATTGATTGTTCTAAAATAGCAATTTTCTGTGCTGTGTGTAGGGAAAGCCGAAGAAGAATGAGAGCCTGTGGGGAGTGGCCTGTGGTGTGTGGAGAATGCTCCGTAAGAATTACGGCTGTGTACGTGTGGACTTCACTCAGCCTTTCTCTCTCAAGGTCAGAAAACCTTCCGCCTCTCCCATAGCACCAATCTGTTCTCAGAAATTTTAATATAATTTTTTTTATATTATATTATGTATAAAATATATATATAAAAAAAAAGATATATTTTACACTGCAGGAGTATCTTGACACACAGCGAAGTCGAAATCTCCCAGCCCCACTGACTCTGGAGCAGATCCTCATCCCAACCATCATTGCAGCTCGGTACAGCCTTCACTAACATTACTCATCTCTTAGTAATTTCTTATACATTTGACCAATACTTATGGTGAAAGATTTCCTGACAGGCCAGATGAGGCTGTGTTTAATCGCGAGGAAGAAGAACACCCGGATTCCAGAGCGCTGTCTGACGAGCCTTGGAGAAGGCAGGTCATCTCTAACCTGGCCAGGCACATTCTCTTCAGTAAGAGTGCTCGAAAAGCCATAGTCTCCCAACTTTTTCTAAAGCCTTTTCTCTAGCGATCAAATGGCCGACAGCTTTTTGGGGTTACTAGCGGTCATGCAATCCTTCCTCGGGTGGTCTGTTCTCAGCCAATCACATTCCCTTATGTTTGAATGCACCCAGCTTTTTTCTTTTTTTTTTTTTTTTTTTTTTTTAGTACATTGAGTCAGTGATTGTAAGGCTTCATATATTAACTAGCATGAATCTACTTTCATTGAGTATTCACTAAGTTTGTTCCACATCTTTTTTGAGATAGACTTCTTTTTTATTTTTTAATCATTTGATTGCTGTAGCATCTTGGCACAATGATCCTGCATTAAATATTTAATTCTAAACTGTAATTGAGAAGTAGATTTAAAGAAGAATGGAAAAAAGTTTTAAAATGTGTAATTTCATGACTTTTTATTTATTTTTCTTTGTTATAGCTGCCAATAAGTCCTCAGCAATCATGTCTACTCATATTGTAGCCTGTCTCCTGCTGTACAGACACAGACAGGTGAGTACTCTGTTACCAGTCCCTCTAACACTCCATGCCAGCCACATGCTTACAACATTTATTTATAACTCTGTAGTAAAGTAATAATAGTTTAGCTAGTTTTGTCCATGCTAATGAAGCATTTTTCTTCCTTACAGGGTGTGTTGTTGTCCAAGCTGGTGGAGGACTTTTTCAACATGAAGGAAGAGATCCTTTCACGGGACTTTGACCTGGGTTTCTCAGGGAATTCTGAGGATGTGGTTATGCATGCGCTCAACCTGCTAGGAAACTGTGTGAATGTGACCAGCACAAACAAGAACACCGAGTTCATCATTGCCCCAAGCAACACTGTACCAGCACTCTTTGAGCTCAATTTCTACAGCAACGGTCTCTTTCATGTCTTCATTGCAGATGCCATAATAGGTATGCTGACTTGGACACATTAAGATGCAGACAGTCATGTCTATTTAAATGCAGTTAGGGTCTTACTGATTACATGAGGCCACTGATTCCCAACCCTTTTGTTAGAGTAGCCCCTGTACTGGATATTGAATGTTTTTTTAAAAATCTGATGCAATAATAATCTAATTCATAAACCTCTCTGATATACAATGGATGTACAGTGCATCCGGAAAGTATTGACAGCGCCCTAACCCTAACCCTAAAAATTCTACAAACAATACCCCATAATGACAACATAAAAGAGGTTTGTTTGAAAGCCAATTTATTATTAATCAAAATCGAGAAAAAAAAAAAAATCACATGTACATAAGTATTCACAGCCATTGCTATACAACTAAAAAGTGCAACTCCGTTCCACTGATCATCCTCAAAAGGTTTCTACAACTTGAATGGAGTCCACCTGTGGTAAATTCAGTTGATTGGACATGATTTGGAAAGGCACACATCTGTTTATATAAGGTCCCTAAGTTAACAGTGCATGTCAGAGCACAAACCAAGCAATGAAGTCCAAAGAATTGTTTTTAGACTTCCGAAACAGGATTGTATCAAGGCACAGACTGGGGAAGGGTACAGAAAAAAATATTCAGCAATTGAAGGTCCCAATGAGCACAGTAGCCTCACTCGTCTGTAAATGGAAAAGTTTGGAACCACCAGGACTCGCCAGGGTCGCCTGGCTAAACTGAGCAATTGGGGAGAAGGCCATTAGTCAGGGAGGTGATGAAGAACCAGATGGTCACTCTGAAAGAGCTCCAGCATTTCTCTGTGGAGAGAGGAAAACCTTCCAGAAGAACAACCATCTCTGCGGCACACCACCAATCAGGCCTGCATGGTAAAGTGGCCAGACCGAAGCCACTCCTTTAGTAAAAGGCACAGTGCTAGTATGGCCTGGAGTTTGCCAAAAGGCACCTAAAGGACACTCAGACTATAAGAAACAAAGATTGAACTCTTTAGCCTGAATGCCAAGCGTCATGTCTGGAGGAAACCAGGCAACGCTAATCACCTGGCCAATACCATTCCAACAGGCGGCACCACCATGCTGTGGGGATGTTTTTCACGGCAGGACTAGGAGACTAGTCAGGTTTGAGGGAAATAAAAATGCAGTGCAAAAACATTCTTAATAAAAACCTGCTCCAGAGCGTTTTGAAGCCTGGGGTGACGGTTCATCTTCTAATAGGAAAACGACCCTAAGCACACAGCCATGATGATAAAGAAGTGGCTATAGGACGACTCTGTGAATGTCAGTGAGTGGCGATTGAACAACCTTGGAGCAATCTGAAAATGGCTGAGTACCGATGCTCCCCATCCAAATTGATGGAGCTTGAGAGGTTCTGCAAAGAAGAATATGAGAAACTGCCCAAAAATAGGTGCGCCAAGCTTGTAGCATCATACTCTAAAAGACTTGAGGCTGTAATTGGTGCGAAAGGTGCCTCAACACAGTATTAAGCAAAGGCTGTGAACACTTATTTCCATGTGATTTTTCTTTTTTCTTTTTAAAAAATTTGCAAAGATTTCAAACACACCTTTTTTACATTGTCATTATTGGGTATTTTTTTAGAATTTTGAGGAAAACCTATGAATTTATTTAGAATTTTGGAATAAGGATGTAACATAAAATGTGGAAAATGTGTGAAAACTTTCCGGATGCACTATATTAGAGCAGGGAAAACATTAAAATGTGCAAGACCGAGTAAGGAAAAGGAAAGGGTATGGAACTTGTCCATCAGGCATTATTTATAGTATCTGCATCAGAGAAAATAATGTCATAAGATACTCACACTGTAAAAAAGGATATAGTGAGTCTACAGCTAAGTTCATGCATAGGGCAACTTACTGCAGCAAAGCAACCTAATGTTTATTTATTTGTTGGCAACATGAGCATTAGCGACCATTGACTGCTAGGTGTGTGTGTGTGTGTGTGTGTGTGTGTGTGTGTGTGTGTGTGTGTGTGTCGAGTGATGCAACAAAATAAACACTCCATTTGTGGCGCGACTTGGTGCAGCGACTACCATTGGGAGTTAAGAAAGTAGGGCGCACGTGATTCAACTACCAGTGGGAGTAGAGCTCCTACATAGATTTGTGGCCTGCTATTGGAACCACTCCACGTGTGTGAATGTAAGTTAGTCAAGGGACCTTAGACAGTTGCACCGCAGGTTAACAAAGCTGTACTTTTGCTCGATTGATAGTTGAATACTATGATGGTTTATTTTATCAGTTTATTTTAAAGTTAAAAGAACCCAATAATGTCATGTATGAGAGATTTGAAAGTCACAGAAAAGTACTGGGTGCCTGGTCAAATAAGGGTATAAATCCAGGTCATGTTATATTACTGTATTTCATACTGAATTTCATAGCTTTCTTAAATGCATATTGATAATACTGACATGAAAACAAAATCAGTAAGATTATAACTCACAACAAGAAAACACCACTAGTTAAAAATGTATATGATAAGCACAAGTGAAAAGACCATTAAGGTCACAAACATCCATTTTTATGGCTTTTTCTAGTTTTATACAATGTAATTGCTTCAAATAAATAAATATGGTATATGCATAGCTATCCATGTTGCACAAGCAGAGCAGGCTTTATGTATGGATGTTATTTTGTGTTAGCCTGCAGTGCTCTGGCCATGATGAGAGAGCAGGTCACACAGGGTGAACTTAGCACCTCATCCACTCTCCTCAGCCAAGAGAGACTCATCTGTCGAGCAGCAGGGCTTTCCCACTTCCTCTCCAATGAGGTTATTGTCACCCAGGTAAGTTCCTCATATCTGGATTAACATAATGACAAATTGTTAGCAAGGAGCAACACCAAAGAAATAAGGAAAATATAGTTGTGATTAATGCCAGACTATTAGTGAAATAAACAAATGGATGTTAAGAAAAAATGTTATGTGACCTTTTATAAAACAAATTACATGCTAAAAAGTCTTTCTCCGTTTAGGCCTGATTTTGTATTGGTAAATTTTCCAATAATTTCAAATTTGACATCTTAAGAAATTGTCAGTACTCAATAGCATATATCACTTGAAGTGTGTTCTAATTAAAGTAGTTAATTTTTGTTGCTGCCTTATTCTTTGATATGCACAATAGGACTGTACATATTATTTTTAACACCTTTTATACTTTTAAGAGTTTTTGCAAGCCAAGAGCTAAATTAAAACTTAGGTTGTTCATGAATTTAGCCCTGGTGGATGCATTATCATAGGTTTAGCTCTGAACACAACAATTATATTTGATTTATCCATTATTTTTTGCAAGTCTGGTGTGTGATTATGTGGCATACTATGATTGCCTTTCTCTCTGTTCAAAGCCTTGTCAGACTGTCTACCAGGTCTTCCATGATGCCGTGACTAGACTGATCCAGTATGGAGTGCTGATTGTTGCTGATGTAAGCATGCTTGAAACTCTCCTCTTTGAGTACTGTACTCTTTTGAGAAATTTTACCCAGCTAATAGTGAATGATGCAACAAAAAAATAAAAACCAAAAACCCCCACAGCACCGAGTAAGGGACTGTTTTTAGAGACTTTGCGCGCGCGCGTGTGTGTGTGTGTGTGTGTGTGTGTGTGTGTGTGTAAAATCCAAGGAGATTATCAAAAAACTCCAGCTGTGTTGCCATTAAATTCACTAAGATCAAACTTTTTTTTTTACCAGTTCTGATGTTTGAATTGTTTAACTCTTTGCATGAAGGTGCAGTTGAAAAGATGTTCCGAGTGTATATGGTAATAATAATTTGAATATTATTTTTCAAATTGATATTAGCCTGAACCAATTATTGTCAAGCTGACAATTATATGTCTAGCTATTAAACTAATACTGAGAAAATGGCCATATATTGTGGTTACTACTGTGAATCTGTATATATGTGTGTGTGTGTGTGTGTGTGTGTGTGTGTGTGTGTGTGTGTGTGTGTGTGTGTGTGTGTGTGTGAGAGACAGATATCACCTACATTCACATGGTGTTGTGTTTAGGTGGATCAGGAGGAGCTGAGCCCTTCAGAGGAGCCCTGGCCTAAGAAGTTCCCAGAGCCTTTGTCCTGGAGGAGCGATGAGGAGGATGAGGACAGTGACTTTGGGGAGGAGCAAAGGGACCGGTATTTGAAGGTAACCTCATATAGGATAATGCAAAGTTTGGTCTGTTGGCTCAATTTACTTGGGTATTTCATTAGACCTACATAAAAACACATTTAAAACTAAGTTATTTTAAGGAGACATTGTTTTTTGTTTATTTGTTTTTAGGGGGAAATATTTTTGTGAAAAATTAAAATATCTTTGTGTTGGTCCTCTTGCACTGTCTAAACAAGCTTTTAAAACTCTAACAGGTTTTTTTGAAGTCTAGAAAACTGCTATATTTAAGGATGGGTGGATGGGTGGATAGATATTTTATAAGTTTGATAGGGGTGTAACAGTACACAAAATTCATGATTCGTTATGATACTCAGTTTTTAATTCACAGTTCATAAAATTGCTTTTCGTTTTTTTTTTTTTATTAACTGTCCATTATTATTAACATTTGTGAACATCAACAGTTTACATTTTTTTTTAAACAATTTTTAATAAAATGCTTGCTTGGTTTGAATAGGAACATAAAATATATATACAAATTAAATATAATGCATCAAGGTATTTTTATACACTTTTTTATTATATTGATTAAATTGGGTAATTGATTAAATTGAAAAAAATAAAATTGATTGAAATAAAATTAAGTGGAAAATTTCATGGAATAAATAATAAAATAAATGGAAAATTGTCTAGAGTATTTCACATTTTCAGTATTTTCACACACACACACACACACACACACACACACACACACACACACACACACATTTAGTATTACATTTTTTAACTATATGTTCTACTTAACTGTTCAACTTATTTCAGAATACTTTAACAAATGCCTGTATTTAAGAAACACAGGACGGTTATTTATTTAGCAAATCAATTTATTTATTCCTAATTTAAGGAATTCTTTCCATCCTTTTTTTTGTTAATTTAATCCCTCGATATGCAGCATTGTCAGGAATTTCTCCTGTTAAGAGAAATTATTGAAGCTGTATTTAAAACACAAAAGAATCCATATCTCTAAGCTATTATAAAGAAGTTGCTGTTGCAGGTGGTTTTGCACATGTGCAGTACAAATCATGTAAGATTCCAGTAAGGACCGAGTAGCCACACTGCCCTGAAAGAGCAAGGCGGAGACTAGAATAACTTGCTGTCTATGTCTTAATCTGTTTGTGAGGAAACTCAATGACTGCTTTCTGTACACATGGGCACCTTACTGAAAGTTCTTTTGGTAAAGATGTTTACCGTTTCGTCACTAATGTTTGACATATACACCATGACCTCACCCCCAGACCCTGAAAACTGTGTCTATTTTTAGAATTCTCCTTTTTGTCAGTGGGCTGAACTCGGTGACCTTTTCTTGGCAGTGCTTGAGTGGTGTGGTTTAGCTTCCATTTCCTGTTATTTTTTACCCTTTATCTAATCTATGCATTTGTATTACTTTATCTCTGACTCTGTAAAATGCTTCTAGATTTACAGCCTGACCAGTGAGGTTTCTATTCAGAAAACATGATAGCAACTTGAATGATGCACAGGTAGCTGCTAATGTTAAAGTAGCTGTGCCTCTGTGTTTTATAAGTCTATATACACAAAAATTACAGGTTTTTGGCTCATTGTTTTTTTACATTGTTAATGCACCTAATATCTTGGTTATGTCTGGTGTTAAGGTTTGTTTCCTGTGAAGCATTTGTTTCAACCACATCTTACTTCCTTGTTTTCTAAACCCCAAGTGTAATTAAGGTATTTAAAATACACATTTAGGGTTCAGTTTAATTAAACAGACGGTTCTCCAGGCGCTGTTGTGCCTTTCTGATCAGGATGGAAGAGTTCAGAGATCAGTTGAGATCCTCAGAGATGTGGTCTCCAAGGAACTTAACTCTGGGTACACGCTCAACAGCACCTTCGTTGATGTGAACGGAAGCATGAGTGTGATTGCCGGCTCAGCTATAATCCACAATGATCACCTTCGTCTTCTTGGTGTTGAGTTCTAGGTTATTGTCCTCACACCATGCTACAAGGTTCGTTACAGCTGATCAGACCTACCACCGTGGTTTCATCTGCAAACTTAACAATGCTGTTTGAGGCATAGGCATATGCAAACATAGGTATGCAGTCATAGATGAAAAGGGAGTAATGCAGCTGTGCAAGATGTGCAATCTTGAAATTCAATTCAATTCAATTCATTTTTATTTGTATAGCGCTTTTAACAATGAACATTGTCTCAAAGCAGCTTTACACAGATAATGTGGTGATTAAACATAAATATGTTCTTTGTAAGTATGTTTGTCCCTGATGAGCAACTGTGGCAAGGAAAAACTCCCCGAGATGGCATAAGGAAGAAACCTTGAGAGGAACCAGACTCAAGAGGGAACCCATCCTCATCTGGGTTGCACCAAATGTCCATTTGAAGCAGATATACAATGTTGTGGGGTACAGTGATGATGATCAGAAGCAAACTGCACTCCCGAGTCAGTGCAGCAGACCGCCGACACCAACTACAGTCCAATCCGTCCTCAAAGCACCCGTTCTACTCCGAATTAAGAGACCGTCCCGAGCTGCACAGAAGTGTGAAGATCCAAGGAGGGAGAGGGCAGGAACACTGGTCACTGGAGCCTCAGGAGCATGTTTAACTCGAGAGAGAGAGAGAGAGAGAGAGAGAGAGAGGGTGACGGAAGAGAAGGATATGGATTATTAAGTGTAACTATTGGTGTACGAAAGTTAATGTCACTGTGCAGTTTGGACTCCGGCAAGACTCGCTATGGCAGCATAACTAAAAGGGAGAACCAGAAGGTAACACAGACATGAGGGATCTCTGGGATAAGAGACGACCCACCACACCACCGTCAACAAACCTGAGTGAACGTGTGAATGTGAGGGGCGACAGCATACAAATATACCAGTTCACCAAACACTCTATATCCATGTTCCCTCCAGATCTGTGCCTTTACCTAAGAGAAATCTACTGATAAAAGGCTTGACTAAATAAATACGTTTTCAACCTCGACTTGAACACTGAGACTGTGTCTGAGTCCCGAACACTGATTGGAAGGCTGTTCCATAACTGTGGGGCTTTATAAGAGAAAGATCTGCCCCCTGCTGTAGTCTTCATTATTTGAGGAACCAACAGATAGCCAGCACCTTTTGATCTAAGTAGGCGTGGAGGATCATACTGGTACAGAAGTTCACTCAGATACTGCGGTGCGAGACCATTGAGTGCTTTATACGTCAGTAGTAATATTTTATAGTCAATGCGAGATTTGATTGGGAGCCAGTGTAGACTGATTAAAACAGGGGTGATGTGGTCATATTTCCTAGATCTAGTGAGGACCCTTGCTGCTGCATTCTGGACTAACTGAAGCTTATTGATGCACTTACCGCACACCCAGACAGTAAAGCGTTACAGTAGTCTAATCTAGAAGTAACAAAAGCATGAACCAGTTTTTCTGCATCCTGTAACGACATCATATTTCTAATCTTAGCAATATTTCTAAGGTGAAAGAAG
Source organism: Silurus meridionalis (assembly GCF_014805685.1). Taxonomy (NCBI): domain Eukaryota; kingdom Metazoa; phylum Chordata; class Actinopteri; order Siluriformes; family Siluridae; genus Silurus; species Silurus meridionalis. The sequence continues at coordinate 13,647,357 of NC_060890.1, read as the reverse complement.
GCGATTCTGGTGATATTATTCACGTGAGACTCAAAGGAAAGACTCGGGTCAATAATCACACCAAGGTCTTTGACAGCCGTACATGCTGAAACAGAAACACCATCCAGAGATGCTACGTAATCGGAAAGTTTACTTCTAGCTGCATGTGGTCCTAGTAAAAGTACTTCCGTCTTATCTGAGTTGAGCAGAAGAAAGTTATTAAGCATCCACTGTCTAATGTCCTTTACACACTTCTCAACATTGTTAAGCTGATCTCTCTCATCTGGCTTTGCTGAAATATACAGCTGTGTGTCATCAGCATAGCAATGGAAGCGAATCCCATGTTTATGAATAATTTCACCAAGAGGCAGCATATATAAAGAGAAAAGCAGTGGGCCTAAGACAGATCCTTGAGGAACACCAAACTTTACCTCATAGAGCGTGGAGAACTCACCATTTACATCCACAAACTGATAGCGATCAGTCAAATAAGACCTGAGCCAAGAGAGAGCTGTTCCTTTATTCCTACAACATTCTCAAGTCTAGCAAGCAGTATAGTGTGATCAATGGTGTCAAAAGCTGCACTAAGGTCGAGCAAAACAAGTAAGGAGACAAAACCCTGATCAGAGGCCAATAACAGGTCATTTACCACCTTAACTAGCGCCGTCTCTGTGCTATGATGAGGCCGAAATCCTGACTGATACATTTCAAAATGTTATTCATAAGCAGATGTGAGCATAACTGCTGTGCTACAACCTTTTCTAAAATTTTGGATATAAAGGGGAGATTTGATATCGGTCTGTAGTTGGACAACTGACATGGGTCAAGGTCAGGTTTCTTAATAAGGGGGTGGATAACTGCCAGTTTGAAGGATTTCGGTACATAACCAGTGCTAATGGAAGAGTTAATTATTTTTAAAACAGGTTTGATTACCTCTGGAGCTATCTGTTTAAAGAAACTAGTAGGCAAGGGATCGAGAATACAGGTTGATGATTTTGATGAGGAGATTAATGAAATTAAGTCACTCTCATGAATAGTAGTGAAGCTTTGTAATTGATTGTCTGCTATAATGACACTGCTGTCTACAGGGTTACTTGTAAAATAATTTGGATTTATATTAACCGCCTGGATTTCTTGCCTGATGTTTTCAATTTTATTATTAAAAAAGTTCATGAAATCATTACTACCTATTGATGGTGTGCATGTTAGCGCAGTGCTTTTATTCCCTGTTAATTTTGCTACCGTGCTGAATAAAAATCTAGGATTATGCTTGTTATTTTCTATGAGGGTGGAGAAATATGCTGATCTGGCAGCACTAAGAGATTTTCTATAATTTAGAGGCTCTCCTTCCATGCTATTTGAAATACTGTTAATTTTGTTTGACGCCATTTACGCTCTAGTTTTCGAGTGTTCTGTTTTAAGGTGCGCGTATGATCATTATACCACTGTGCTAATTTTTCTCCCTGATCATTTTGGTCTTAAGGGAGCTACATCATCTAGAGTGTAACGTAACGTTGTTTCTAGATGTTCAGTGGCCCAGTCGAGCTCTGCGGGTCTGACGGAGATCTATCTAATATCGTAATATCGGAAGATAATTAATAAACGCGCTGCTGTAGCTGACGTGAAAGTACGCTTAACACGGTAACGTGGTGAGGTAGAAATGCGATGACTAAGGCAAATTTTAAACGAGATTAGATAATGGTCTGAAATAGCTTCAGACTGTGGAATTATGACTAAGTTTTTTATTTTTAATCCAAATGTTAACAACAAGTCGAGAGTGTGTCCACCACTATGAGTGGGTCCTATAACATTCTGATTAATTCCGACTGAATCTAGAATGGACACAACTGCTGCTCTTAAGGAGTCTTCCTGATTATCAAAATGAATATTAAAGTCTCCAACAATTAATGCTTTGTCTAAAGAAGTAGCTAGATTTGTAATGAAATCTGCAAATTCTATCAGAAAATCAGAGTAGGGCCCTGGGGTCTATAAATAATAATTAGTGGAATTAACTGACTTGACCTGCTTTCAGACACTGAATATTTTATGTTGGTGTAGAGAACTTCAAATGTTTTACATTTGTGTTTAGTCTTTTGTGTGACGTTTAGATTATTATTATAAATAGCTGCTACTCCGCCTCCTCTGCCATTTAGACGGGGTTGGTGTATGTAACTATACCCAGGAGGACTCGCCTCATTTAATGCTACATATTCATTCGATTTAATCCACGTTTCTGTCAAACACATTATATTAAACTCCTGGTCGGTAATAATTTCGTTTATAGTAAGCGCTTTTGGCGTGAGAGATCTAATATTCAACAATCCTATTTTTAGATCAGAGGTGCTGGCTGTGCGTTCAGTCCTATTTAATTTAATGTTAATCAGAAATATGTGTTGTGTACTAAAAAGCAGGTTGAGGTAGTGGGTGTTAAAGATACGAGCCCATGTACCAGTCTTTGGTGTTAATCTGGATAAATTGCCTGCAGGGCGAAACACCTCCTCATTCTGTGGCTGAGAAATTCAGGAAATTGAAGTTTTTGTGAAAAATCTGACCAGTTAGTGTCATCAGCAACAATCTCCATAGGGCAGGGGTGGAAGAACCATAATCCACTGAAAATCTTTGATTTAGTAACTAAATTGCTTCTGTGTACAGAAAAAAACAAATAATTAATATAAAAATAAATTGATTAAACTGTCCTTTCAGTTCCAATTATTTTTTGAAAAGAATTAGGCAACAGAAGGCCAAAACCAAGGTACCCTATTGAGATTGCTGTTGATGTCACTGACTGCTTGGGTTTTACAGGAAGTGATAAATCAGAATCTCATATTTCATTTTCTGGTATTTACCATGAATTCTGCACTGTACCACAAAATCCTGAAGGAGAATGTCTGGCCCAAGCGCAATTGGGTTATGCAGCAGGACAATGAATAAAAACACACTAGCAATCCACCACTGAATGGCTAAAAAAATACAAATAAAAAAAAAAAGCTAGATTTAGGTTTTGGAGTGGCCTAGTCAAAATACGGAATACAAAATACTTAAATCCGATTAAGATGCTGTGTCTTGACTTCATGTTTTAAAACAATTCTGCAAAGAATAGTGGGCCAAAATTCCTCCACAGCAATGTTAAAGACTTCCCGCCAGTCATCACAAATTCTTGATTGCAGTTGTGTGGGTGGCACAACCAGTTATGTTTAGGGGGCAAATACTGTTTTACATGTTACTGTTTGGACACTTTTTTTTTTTTTTTTCCCCTTTAATAAATGAAATCATCATTTAAAAACTGCATTTTGTATTTACTTAGGTTATCTTTGTGTAATATTAAAATTAGATTTTAAGTTTGACTAATATGCAAAAAAAAAAAATCTGAAGGATTTTTTTTTTAACAGCACTTTATATGACAGATTTGAACATGGTTCTTTTAAATATTATATTATATTTTTTATATTTCTATATATATTTCTATATATATAATATAATATTTAAAATACTATAAGTATAAGTAAAAAATATATATATTCCTTCCTGATTTTTTATTTTTTTGCATGTGTGGCATATCTCTTGCTTGCAATAAGTGCATCAAGACAGTGACCCACTGACATTAGCAAACTTGCATTTTTCTTTTATCATGCTCTCACAGGCTTTGTATTTTTGGAGGGGGTTCCTCCCTTCAGACTCCACTCTGGGAAATTAAACACACACTCATTTCATTGTTTTTCATTTGGTTTGGAAAGAAAACCAAATAAATAGGTTAGCCAATGGATGTTACAAGACATGAAGGTGATTTCTATCACTGCCAGTAAAAACAAGCAGGAAACATTTTCCTTTTTATAGATGATGATCAGATCATATATTATCAGATCACCTTGTTGATTTAGTTATGTATTTCCTTAAAAATTTTAATGTTTATGCAGGTGAGCCAGTCCTCTGAACACCAGGAGTATTTCACCTTTATGCAGCGAGTGCTAAGCCCAGTGCTGGAAGCCTACCTTGGAGCGGGCATTTTTATACACCACCTTCTCTCACCCATGACTGAGAGAGAGTACACACAGAAGCTCTTCAAATACTTGCTCACACGCACCGAGAAAGGGGTGGCAGCCTATGGTCAGTCTCCAGCAGTCTACACAAACTGTTTATTTCACTTTTTTTTTTTCTTCTCTCTAATTAGTTTTTTTTTTTTCTTTGTCAGGAGAGAGTGCTACACATTACCTCGTGAAAAATACAGTCAAAACATTTAAAGAACTGGGGGTAAGATTAAAAAAAAAAAAAAAAGATAAATCTTATATAAATGGAAAATGTGGCGGTGAATATGGGCCGTAAAGTCTGTGTGTGTGTGTGTGTGTGTGTGTGTGTGTGTGTGTGTGTGTGTGTGTGTGTGTGTGTGTGTGTTGATTGATTGATTGATTGATTGATAGGTGCTGAAGGAGCGCTGTGAGAATGGTGTGTGTCGTCTGGAGCTGAGCCCTACGTTCCAAACTCAGGCCAACAGGAACAAGCTCCTGCAGTACATCCTGGGATTTAGCCTGCTGTGAGCCATAAGATTAATTTCTGTGTTTCGCACAAGGGCTTCTACAGGCTACAATAACTATCAAAGGTGCTACTCTATGGAAGAATTACCTAGAAGTGCCTTCAGCAAACACCTAGACCTTGGTCAAGCCACACTTGCGCATTTATTTTTTTTTCCTCTCCACACCGATGACAAAAGGTGGACATGCAGCTATTGCACGATTATTGCTGTTGTCTGATTTTCTGATTTATTTTAAACATTAGGTTTTGTCTTTTTACGTTAACTCACTTAGGTACGGTAATTACTCACTTTCTATATATAAGTTGCCTTCAGATTAGACCAGCATAATTCTAGGGTATCTGGTGTTGATCGTTATTTTAAGGGCATTAAACTGACTAAAGTTACTGGGAAGCCTGTGTGTAGCGCTTGTCTTTCACAGACTGTCCTGTGAATGTAAAGAAATATCTTAACCATAACACAATTTTTGTTTAATCCTTGCAAAAAAATAATAATAAAAAGAAAATTCACCTGAACTGTTACTCTATCCTACACTTATTAGATTAGAATGTAGAGAGAATTGAAAAGGACATTGATTGTACCTTGGACTGGTAGGTATGTAATAACTGCATGTGGCAATAGTTTGAATTTTGTAATGTGCTGCTCTTGGGACACAGTCTGGCTAGAAATAAAAAGATTTACAGTGACATTTAGTACAGAAGGAAGATAGATTGGATATTCTGATATGTTTAACATTTCCCACATTCAGCAAGCATGTATAGGTTAATTGTTATTATCCATAAGTAAATTCTTACAGGTACTTCTGTTTAAATAGATTGACTGTAAACAGGTTACTGAGGTTTTACAATCGTGTCAGTAGTTACTAATAGGTTACTAGTGTTAAAAAAAAGGGGTGGGGGTCTAATTGAATACACCACCTATATTATCTGTGGGATTTTTTTTTAAACATATGGCAGCATTTAAGAATGAAATGCACTTTAAAAGAAAAATGCAACTGATGATGTTTAGTTTTGTTTTCCTTTTTATGTGAAATTTCCAACATTTACTTGTTGACTTTATCAAGATTCAATATTCATAAAGTTTACCTCAGATATTCTTGATTGACTAATGCACTACTACTAATGCTCTTCGTGAATCCTGCAGTTAATAAATAAAAGGTTAGGGGTTTTTTTGGTTTAGTTTTTTTTAAGAAAGAATTGTTGAATGTGCATGCATGACATCATGGTTTACTTTAAAAGGGAAGCTGGATTTACTGCATTATGGTTAGCTATACTTCACTCTTTTTTAAAAATCAAACCGAGCTTCTCACTGAGCTTCTCAGAAACATGAGCAGATGATGCGTCATGACTGAATTACTCAATTGTGCTGAACGTATTGTAAATGTGCAAAATGTCCACAAATGTGAAATGCTCTTATTACTGTTCTTATTAATGCCTCATCATGCTTATTATGGCATGTTTGGATAAAACACAAGGATATGTTTGATTGTTATATGCTTGTTTGTTTTATTTTTTGGGGGGAAATTTCTTGGAACAGAAATTGTAAAACTGCCAAAACATACATGTTGAACAAGGGCAGAAATTAATATGCATGTGTTATGAGAACCTAAAATAAATTTTGAATAGGCAAAGATCTTGAGGCTGTTACAAGGAGGACCAACATGAACTACATGTTCAAATATCCCCAATATGTTTAATTCTGTGGTCATTAGTGCTCTTTTACAAGATCACTTTATAACTTTTGACAACTTAAATATTCATAACTGGGAATGTATTTATTATAAATGTGGATATGTACATGACATTCTCATATTAATTCAATGTTTTATGATTTTGGCTGGTGGGGTGAACCACTTAGAACGTTAAATATTCTTCACATCTTAGCAGATTCACACGCATTTTTAAAATTCAGTGTCCTTGCCCAGTTTTTTTTGTTGTTGTTGTTGTTTTGCTCTCATTTGTGTGCTCAAGTTCATTTGACTTAGACAGAAACTAGTTTCTTTATTCATATGACATGCCTGTGAAATGTTTAAGTGTACAGATTATGTTTTTAAAATAAATTAATCCTCAATTAAAGAATGATTTAGCTGTCAATTCTCCCCCTGTGGTTATTCCAGTATGCTTTATAAATCTGAATCTGAAAAGTATTATTATCACCAGGATAAATAATATTCCAGTTTCTTTCTTTTTGTTCATTAAGATGAATCTACAGTCATTGGAAAAAAGCATAATTATTTAACATTTCAAAATTGGAGATTTTTATGTTTAAGTTTATTTTTATTGTGCTTTTCACAGTGGTCATTGTCTCATTTAAAGTAGAGTAAATGTTATGAAGGATTAATTACATGAGGAGGCATATTTGTCTTATATTGTTCTTTCTGCAAACAAAATAAGCAGTTTTCAGGAACCTTTAAGAGCTCATTCAGGTTTATTAGACTTTAGCTACTTACTGACTTAACGGACCTGACAATATTAGATTTGTTATTGGCCTTTTTTTGCCCCACTTTTTAAAATCTAAACTCTACTTTTCTAATGTTAAGCTGCCTCAAGGTTATCATATTGTCATAAAAAGATGTAAAATGTCAGAAGCAGTATCTCAGATATTTACATAGGGAATAAGGAAAGAAAATGAGAGGAAAAAAAAGATCGGTTATTGTTTTTGTTTTGGCTTTTAAAAAAAATTTGCTCGTATACACCACAACACAATAAATACACAGACTCTACACATCATCTGGAAGTTCTCATACTCCAAATGAACTTGCTGTTTCCTGATAAACAACTGAGCTGAGCTTTGCATATTAACACAGCCCCCTCATACACAACAGTGTAGTTCCTGTCGTGAATACATTAAGAAAGGGTTTTATTGTCAACACATTACAGTAATTTGTCTTGGTGATGGAGGGTTCTAGTTATTTAAACAGCGGGTAAAAAAAGTATTGAACATGTCAAAACCTTTCTCAGTAAATATATTTCTAAAGGTGCTATTGACATGAAATCTTTACCAGATGTTGGTAACACACCATGCAATTCACACATATACGGTAATCAAACTATACATGTCCATAAAAGAAGACACCAGTTGTAATCAATCATTAATTAGAAAGCAATCCTGCCCCATGTCAGTGCAAATTAATATCAGCTGGTTCAGTCCCAACTGATGGCCTGTATAAAGGTGTCCCATTACCAAGGAGTCACACAAGAAATATCTCATGATAGGTAAAAGCAAAGAGCTTTTGAATAAGTGTTTAGCAACCTTATTGTTGCAAAACATACTGATGGCTTTGGTTCTGGAAGGATTTCTAAACTTCTGCATGTTCCAGTGAGCACTGTAGGGGCCATAATCCAGAAATGGAAAGAACATTTCACCATAAACCGGCCATGACCTGGTGCTCCTCACAAGATTTCTGACAGAGGAGTAAAAAGAATATCAGAAAAGAATAAGAGTTGTCCAAGAGCTAAAAGACCACTTGTGGAGAGCTATAGAAAGACCTGGAATTAGCAGGTACAATTATTTCAAAGAAAACGATAAGTGTAAACGATAAACTTTTAACCGCCATGACCTGTGTGCACACTCATCAGGCAAAACTCCACTGCTGAAGAAAAAGTATGTTGAACTCATTTAAAGTTTGCTGCAATACATTTGAACAAGCCTGTGAAATACTGGGAGAATATAGTCTGGTCAAATGAGACGAAAATTGAACTCTTTGGATGCCATAATATGCACCATGTTAATAGGAAAGATGGCACTGCACATCACCCCAGAAACACCATACCAACAGTGAAGTTTGGAGGTGGGAACATTATGGTGTGGGGCTGTTTTTAGCATACGATACTGACACACTTCATATAATAGAAGGAAGTATGAATGGAAAAATGTACCGAGACATTCTTGATAAAAAATCTGCTGCCATCTACCAGGATGATGAAGATAAAATATGGTGGGCATTTCAGCAAGACAATGATCCCAAACACACAGCCAAGGAAACTCTAAATTGGTTTCAGAGAAAGAAAATAACGCTGCTAGAATGGTCCAGCCAATCACCTGACTTGAATCCCATTAAAAAATCTATCGAAAGAACTAACGATCAGAGTTCATAGAATAGGCCACAGAACCTTCAAGATTTGATGACCGTGTGTGTAGAAGAATGGGCCAAAAATCACACCTGAGCAATGCGTACAACTAGTTTCTCCGTAAAGGAGGCGTCTTGAAGTTGTCATTACCAGGCTTTTGTATGAAGTATAAAATACATTGTGTTCAATATTTTTTCCCTGTGTCATGTCACATTATTACACATAATTCATGGACGATTTGATTTCTTTGAATGTGTGGGCTGTTACCAACATCTGGTACCGATTTCATGTCATTAAATATCTTTGTATCTTATTCTTAGGAAGATAAACATGGGAGGGACTGCATTTTTATTGGCTCATTTCACTCCATGGCATTTGTGTCACTTTGCCCCATAGTTGGACTAGCTAGCTTACAAATTCAGGTTAATAATTTGCTAAATGTATATATGGTTTTAAATAAATTACCAACATCTGTCATACATATTTTTAGACCTTGATATTTTTGTTTTAATGTACAATAGCTTTTTCCCCCCATGTTTCTACCCTTTTTTACAGTCTGCCAGAAATAAGGATCTATTATAAGGATTTATTTTTGTAATCAAAACGAACACTCGAGTACTCGAATCCGTTGGTTAGAGTACTTTAGAGTACATTTAAATGTACTCTAAAGTACTCTAACCAACGGATTCAGTACTCAGTGTTCGCTGATTACAAAAATAGATCCTTATAATAGATCCTTATTTCTGCAAACATCGAAATACATTTCGTACATTTAAATGTACTCTAAAGTACTCTAACCAACGGATTCGAGTACTCGAGTGTTCGTTTTGATTACAAAAATAGATCCTTATAATAGATCCTTATTTCTGCAAACATCGAAATACATTTCGTACATTTAAATGTACTCTAAAGTACTCTAACCAACGGATTCGAGTACTCGAGTGTTCGTTTTGATTAAAAATATATATTTTAAGAACCAGGGTAAAACACATTTAAACAGTAATATGTTTAAAAAAAAAAAAAGCAATAATCTAATGGACACATCATTTTGTAGGGAGTCCAGTATGGAGGAGGGAGATAATGAGAGCTGTAGGGAGTGAGAAAGGAGACAGTCGTAGCAGTGTCAGTCAGAAACAAATCAAGAGATTAGTGGATACTTGCACATAATGCTGAACAAAGGAAAAAACTCACAACAGATCAGAGTTTTGTGTGTGGTGGTTTTACCCAACAAGATGGAGATCCACATTACTGTTGGGGTAAGTTCATAATTTTACCTTTTACAGTAAATACCATAACATTTGGAATGATGTTTGCTTTGCTTAAAAATGTATGTTAACCTTGAGGAATATGCTGCACAGATTTAAGGTGACGTGTGATTGACCTTAATTTAACTATGAACTAAAAATTGTTACTCATAAAATGGCCTTTGTGTTTTGGCCCTAAGTGTGTGTGTGTGTGTGTGTGTGTGTGTGTGTGTGTGTGTGTGTGTGTGTGCGCATTTTTGTACTTTAGTTAAAGTGTAGGGGACGCGAAGTAATCAGTCATCTGTCACAGATACTTGGAATAAATGATCTGCATCTTTTTGGCTTGAGTTTTCAAAAAGGTAAGTAGGCGGGCGACTTTGTGTGTACATGATTTTGTTTAGGCTGGGGACTTTTCTGCTGATTAAGTATTTTTAACAGTGGAAAATGCATCAGACAGTTAAGTTCCACCCTGTCTTTGTGCAAAGATTAATTACAATATGGTGCAGATGCAAAACCTTTTCAATAATTTACAAATATAATATATATATACTTTACAAGTACATTGGCTCACTGTGCCTGGTTCGGCTTAGATAAGGACCAGCTGTTCCTTGACCTGGATAAAAAACTAACTGCATACTTCCCTAAAACCTGCAAGCAGACAACATTGCCGGTAATAGTCAAAGATGATTAAATGTTATTAGAACATTTTAGAAAATAAAAGGAGTTTCTTTTATTTCACAACATTTTATTTTGGTTTTTACAGGACAGGATTGTTCTTTATCTAAGAATTCAGTACTACATAAGAAATATTCATCAAATTGTGTAAGTAAAAATGAGCTCTTTGCTTTAAAATACAAATACAAGTAGTTTAACAGCTTTGGTTTCCTGTATTATAGTTGCTGTTGTTTCTGTTCCTTATTTATTTGCTCTTTCATCAGAGATGAAAACGTTTGCAGTCTGTACTGTGCTGATCTGAAAAACAAAGTTTTGAGCTCTCAGTGTTACGAGCAGGAAGGTCTATACTTTCAGCTGGCTGCATACGCCTTACAGGCAGACTTGGGCGACTGGAAAGAGGGAGTGGGACCATACTTTTCTCCCCAGGACTATTTTCCTACTTGGGTGGGACATAATGTTGTGGTATATTTTTTATTACAATTGTGTACGCACAATGTTCCTGTGGGGTTCCGGTGGATTTTCCAGTTTCTGGATTTTGAATTTCCCCACTGAGGTTTGCTTGACTATAAATCAGTTTAGAGATGACAAAGCACCAGTTATTATAATGCCATTCATGATTTCCCTCAGGTGAGGAGACCAAATTTTCCATTAGCTCATTTTCTATAAATGCAAAAGGAAGTGAGATTTTTTTTAGAATGCTTTACCTCTAAAATGCTAGAATTGTTCATCTGTTTAAGATATGTGCAAAGAGGTGAAACATTTCTGATTGGCAAATCAGGTTGTATTTAGAAATATATTAAGTTGAAAAGGTATTAATTGAACATAAGAAGGGTTTTCAGACACTACCATAAAGCAAGATTTTTATATGGCTTGGAAACATTCTGGAATATTATTCTTTTTACTTTCTTCATTTAAATATTGCACTTTGTATACATATAGTTACTTTTATAAATGAATATAATTCTAAATTATTAGATTTTGATAAGGCGTGGATGTGACTATGTGGTGCAGCACACTCCAGACTTGCACAGAGAACTGAAAGGGATGTCTGCACACGATGCTTCTCTGCTGTTTATTGACGAGGCCTATATCCTGAGCGATGTGCCACTCACGTTCTACAGCATGAGCAAGGTCAGGGCCCAAACTTAAGGGGTGAACAGGAAACACCTTCAATTAAACTGATTTTAACCAACTCAGAAGTATATCTGTTTTCTTCTGCTTTTTTAAAGGGTAAAAAGGACAAAAAAATGAGTTTGCTGATAGGCCTGGCTTTGACAGGACTACACATATATGACAAAAAGGTACACAAGTACTCTTGAAAGCTTGAATATGCTTGAGTATGCATATTAAGGTTAAAGTATTATCATAGTTTCTTTCCTCTCCAGAGAGCCAGTGGAGAATATCAACTTTCACATGAATTTGCCTGGTCAAGCATAGAGTGTCTTAAATTTCAGGTAAATCTTGTTTTTACATAAGACTAGGTTAAAAAAAGAAGTGGTAAGTTGTATTGTACAATATCTATTACAAAATATATCAAATGTTTGGACTGATCCACAGCAGATCATCCATCTCCATACCCCCTTATCCTCTACATCTGTATGTCCTGCATGTCTTCCCTCACCACATCCAGTTCCTCTTTTCCTCCTTCTTGGCGGCTCCTCAGCATTCTTCTACCAATATACCCCATGTCTCTCCTCTGCACATGTTCAAACCATCTCAATCTAGCCTCCCTCACCTTGTCTCCAAAATGTCCTACATGTGCGGTCAATCTAATAAACTAATCCTGTCCATCCTTGTCACTCCAAATTAAAATCTCAACATCTTCAGCTCTGCTACCTCCAGCTCCCCTCCTGTCTTTTAGTCAGTGCCACTGTCTTTAAATCATACAACATCGCAGGTCTCACCACAGTCCTATAAACTTTCCCTTTCACTCTTGCAGATACCCTTCTATCACAAATCACTCCTGCTATCACTCTTCTCCACACACTCCACCCTGCCTGCACTCTTTTCTTTACTTTTCTAGCACACTCTCCTTTACTGCATTGTTGACCCCAGATACCTGAACTCCTCCACCTTCTCCACCTCTTCTCCCTGCAACCGCACCACCCTCCCGCTCATTCGCACACATGTACTCTGTCTTACTCCTACTGACTTTCATTCCCCTTCTCTCCAGCGCATACCTCCAGCTCTCCAGGCTCTTCTCAACCTGCTCCCTACTCTAACAACAAATAACAATATCATCCGCAAACATCATAGTCCACGGAGACTCCTGTCTGACCTTGTCTGTCAACCTGTCAATCACTACTGCAAACAGGAAAGGGCTCAGAGCCGATCCTTGATGCAATTCCACCTCCAATTTGAACCATTCTGTCGTTCCTACTGAACACTTTACTGCTGTCACACTGTCCTCATACATGTCCTGAACCACCCTCACTTCTCTGACACACCTGACTTCCTGTCATACGCTTTCTATAAATCCACAAACACACAAATCAACTTCTTCTGACCTTCTCAATAGTTCTCCATCATATATATATATATATATATATATATATATATATATATATATATATATATATATATATATATATATAGTAGTTGCCCAATCATCCAGCACCTTTTCACCACTACTGAGCCCCTGTCTGACCTCTTCCCTGAATCTCACACTACAGTCTTGCTCCTTCAGTTTCCACAATCGTATTCTTCTTTCACTCCTCACTCCTTACTCCTCCTCTACTTCTTTTTCTTCACCTTCAAAGCCATCCTACAGATCACCATCCGATTCTGTCCAACTACACTGTCCCCTGCCAACAACACCTTACAGTCTCCAATCTCCTTCAGGTTGCATCTCCTACATAGAACATAGTCCACCTGAGGAAGACTGTAGTGTAATGTTTAGGGAAGAGGCCAGACAGGGGCTTGGTTGTGGTGAAGAGGTGCTGAATGATTGAGCAGAAGTGATAAGGGAGACAGCTAGAAATGTATTTGGTGTGACATTTGGAAATACAAAGGAAAACAAAGAGACATGGTGGTGGAATGAGGAAATGCAGGAAAGCATAAGGGGAAAGAGGTTGGCAAAACAGAATTGGGATTGGCAGAGTGATGAGAAAAGTAGAGAGGAGTACAAGGAGATGTGGCAGCAGGTAAAGAGAGATGTGGCAAAAGGCTAGGAAAAGGTATATGAGGAGCTGTATGAGAAGTTGGACACTAAGGAAGAAGAAAAGGATTTGTACCGATTGGCCAGGCAGAGGGAGTGAAGCTGGGAAGGATGTGCTACAAGTTAGAGCAATAAAGGATGGAGATGGAAATGTGTTGACTAGTGAGGAGAGTGTGTTAAGAAGGTGGAGGGAGCAGCTGGTGAATGAGGAAAATGAAAGAGAGAGAAGGGTGGATGATGTGGAGGTGGTGAAGCAGGAAGTGTATAGGATTAGTAAGCAGGAAGTGAGAGGAGCAATTAAGAGGATGAAGAGTGGAAAGTCAGTTGGAACAGATGACATACCAGTAGAAGCATGGAGATGTTTAGGTGAAATGGCCGTGGAGTTTTTAACAAGATTGTTTAACAGGATTTTGGAAGGTGAGAGGATGCCTGAGGAATGGGAAAGAAGTGTGCTGGTACCGATCTTTAAGAACATGGGGGATGTGCAGACCTGCAGTAACTACAGGGGAATTAAGTTGATCAGTCACACCATGAAGTTATGGGAAAAAGGTGACCATATGTGAGTAACAGTATGGTTTTATGCCGAGGAGAGCACTACAGATGCATTATTTGCTTTGAGAATGTTGATGGAGAAGTATAGAGCAGGTCAAAAGGAGTTGCATTGTGTGTTTGTGGATTTAGAGAAAGCGTACGACAGGAGTATCGAAACAGGAGTTGTGGTATTGTATGAAGTCAGGTGTGTCAGAGAAGTAAGTAAGTGAGGGTGATGCGAGACATGTATGAGGACATTGTGACAGCAGAGAAGTGTGCAGTAGGAACGACAGCCTGGTTCAAGGTGGAGGTTGGACTTTATCAAGGATCGGCTCTGAGCACTTTCTTGTTTGCAGTGGTGATGGACAGGTTGACAGATGAGGTCAGACAGGAGTCTCCGTGGACTATGATGTTTGCGGATGATATTGTTATTTGTTGTTAGAGTAGGGAGCAGGTTGAGAAGAGCCTGGAGAGCTGGAGGTATGCGCTGGAGAGAAGGGGAATGAAAGTCAGTAGGAGTAAGACAGAGTACATGTGTGCGAATGAGCGGGAGGGTGGTGCGGTTGCAGGGAGAAGAGGTGGAGAAGGTGGAGGAGTTCAGGTACCTGGAGTCAACGGTGCAAAGTAATGGAGAGTGTGTTAGAGAAGTGTAGAAAAGAGTACAGGCAGGGTGGAGTGTGTGGAGAAAAGTGGCAGGAGTGTTTTGTGATAGAAGGGTATCTGCAAGAGTGAATGGGAAAGTTCATAGGACTGTGGTGAGACCTGCAATGTTGTATGGTTTAGAGACAGTGGCGGTAGCTGGAGGTAGCAGATGTTGAGATTTTCATAGGGAGTGATGAGGAAGAACAGGATTAAAAATGAGTTTATTAGATGGACAGCGCATGTAGGATGTTTTGTGGACAAAGTGAGAAAAACCCGATTGAGATGGTTTGGACATGTGCAGAGGAGGGACATAGGGTGCATCGGTAGGAGAATGCTGAGGATGGAGCCACCAGGAAGAAGGAAAAGAGGAAGACCAAGGAGGAGGTTTATGGTTGTGGTGAGGGAAGACATGCAGGCAGTTGGTTTGAAAGAGGCAGATTTAGAGGACAGAGTAGTATAAAGACGGATGATCCCCTGTGGCGACCCCTAATGAGAGCAGCCGAAAGAAGAAGACATTTATCTTGAGTATATATCTTGAGTTCAGTATTTAGACCACCTTACCATTTTTCCAATTTGTTGTAATGCAGTCTGATAATAAATCGTTCAAATTTCAAATTTTTCTCATTATCTCTACTCAGCACCACATAATTACAAAGTAAAAACATAACTGTATATTCATTTACAGATTTTTAAAAAATTCTCTTTCTACTTTGTCATTATGGGTAGCATGTAGATTATTGAAAAAATATATAAATAAATGTAACAATTGTAGTATCAGATGACAACGTTACAACATTGAAAAAAGTGAAGGGGGTCGGAATAATTTTTGAATAAATTTCTGAATATGTACATTTCTGAATACATATATACAGGGTCGAAGGTTTGAGATAAGGGCAGATTCTCTGGCTGGAGAAGTTTTGGTGATGTACACTCAGTCAGTGCTGCACTCCCGACATCTGCTAAAACACATGAGCAACACCCATCATGTGCACCTTAACACAAAACACTCAATCAAACAGCTTCAGAGAGAAGGTTAATGCCTACACAACTGCCTTTACACAACTGTCTTAAATTTACTCACTGGTTTACAAAATATATTACACCTTTTAAAACTGTTAGGATTAAATGGTGACACACTTCTTTTCTTTGGCACAGAGAGAAGGCAGCAAATGGAAATGTATATCAAAGACAGTACTGATCCAGATTCAGAGGAAAGTGAGAATGAGCTTCCATCCATAAAGTGTTATCTGGACAAGACCAGGCAAAATCAAGCAACTATCACAATCAGAGGTATGTTCTTTTTTCAAGAACAAAGACAAAGTAAAACAAGCTAACCAATATCAATGCATTACTGCAGAAACTTGTGCATATGATAACACATAATGAGTATTTTGGCTATGTCTTGCCCTTTCCACTTTCATCATGGCTAAAAAACTTTGATTAGAGTACAGTAGAGTACAAATACAATTCCTACTTCATTCTCTGAATGCATCACTGCCTCTGACATTCTGCCTCTGAGGTCTGAGTTTTAAAGAGGGTTAAACTAGTGCTCTTTGTCTCCCCATTAATCTGACAGATTTAACTAATTTAGATGAGATTGAGCTCTGTGTTGATGAGCCAGAAGAGATGCTTGTTGATGACCCCGAGGAGATCATACATTTGAAGGAACTCCTTGAGGGTGTGTCAGTAGATGGGCCTCCATTAGTGACGCTGTCTCAGTGGACAGGTGAGAGGCCAAAATCTGCAATAGCACTATGTATACTGTAACTTACAATGACTGGCAAATTGAAGGTATCAGCAAAACTAAGGTAGGATGTGCTGTAATGTATATATTTAACTTAAAATCTTTTTTTTTTTTTTTTTTTTATAGATTTTACAATTGAGATGAAACAGGTGTGTATTAAAAGTGTTTATTATAAACTAAGAGACCATTTTGAAAGCTCAGGAAATTTTTGCTGGTGTTTTGAGTTGATTAGCTGTCACCATATTCTTATTTTTTGAGATAATGAATGGGTGGGTTTTTGTTAAATGTTGTTTACCTATACAATATGTTACTATGGTTAGGGACAGCACATTCATTTTAAAAGGGCCTGAAACTGCTCATTTCCCTTTGTAACGGTTTAATTTTACACCCTTCAGTGTGTGTGTGTGTGTGTGTGTGTGTGTGTGTGTGTGTGTGTGTTTAGGTCTTAAGGTGGAGAGCTTGCAATCCTTCTTTAAACCAGTACGAGGAGAATGTAAATTTGAATCTTTCAAACAAATCTCCTGAAGAACATGTCAGCACACAACTGACAGATAAACATGAACAAGAAGACTTTATATTTTAATGATCTAGCACTGTGATTAAATACTAATGTACACTAAAAGTACTAATGTACATTAATGTACACTAATGTATACACTAGAATACACAAAGGCTTTAATGTACACTAATGTACACACTAACCTACACAAAGTACTAATGTATACTAATAGGCAGTGTTGGGCAATAACACGTTACTAGTAACAGTTAATTTTGTTTTATTAAATGAAGTAACTCCTTTACCGTTACCGTATGGTACCGTAAAGTTTCTCAAAGTGGAAATATGCTCATTATTTCAATTTAGTTGAGCATAAAGACAAAAACTTTTTAGTCAAATGTAAGCTGTGTCTTTCTGGTTTAAAGGTCATATCTACTGCGATAGCAGCAACTCCAATCTGTCGAAGCACCTCCAGAAACTCCATGCCTCGACGAAGCTAGAAGCTAATGTTATTGTACATTGTTAATAGTTTTCATACTTAAGCTGTGAAAGGAACATTTTTAAAGAGCTCAACACAACAGCTTTTATGATGCAGAGGCCACTTTAGTTTTTAATTCTGAATATATTATTCAGCTTGTTTTGTTATTTATTTTAGAAATCCTTGTGATATATTCAGTTTGTGCTGGTCCATAACGCATAATGCATTAATGGGAACATTAAAAAACGTTCTTTAAGAAAGTAACAAAAAAGTTACTTAACAGTAACGCATTAATTTTTGGTGTAAGTAATCCACAAAGTAATTGAGTTGAAGTAACTAGTAACTGTAACTAGTTACTATTTCTTAGTAACTAACACAACACTGCTATTAGGGAAGTGGTAGCTCAATGGTTAAGGTGATGGGTTACTGATAGAGAGGTTGGGGGAAGCCCCGGTATTTCCAAGCCCCGGTATCGCCAAGCTGCCACTCTTGGGCCCTTGAGCAAGGCCCTAACCCTCTGTGCTCCAGGGGCGCCATGCGACCCTGCACTCTTACCCCGGCTCCTAAGCAAGCTAGGATATACTTCTTCTTTCGGCTTCTTCGATTAGGGGTCACCACAGCGGATCATCTGTCTTCATACCCCTCTGTCCTCTACATCTGCCTCTTTTAAGCCAGCTACCTGCATGTCTTCCCTCACCACATCCATAAACCGCCTCCATGGCCTAACTCTTTTCCTCCTTCCAGATGGCTACATCCTCAGCATTCTCCTACCGATATACCCCATCAGCAAGCTAGGATATGCAAAGAACAAATTTCACTGTGCTGTAATGTATATGTGACAAATAAAGGCTATTCTATTCTATTCTATTCTATTTTAATGTACACACTATTACACAAAATACTAATGTATACTTATGCACACACTAACATACACAAAGTACTAACGTACACTAACGTACACACTAAAATACAAAAAGTACTCATGTACACTAATGTACACAATATTACACAAAATACTTATATACACTAATGTACAAATATTACGCAAAGTACTAATGTACACTAATATACACAATATTACACAAAGTACTAATGTACACAATATTACAGAAAGTACTAATGTACACTAATGTACACAATATTACACAAAACACTAATATACCAAGCATTAAAGTACACTAATGAACACACTAATAGTGTGCATACACAAAGTACTACTGTACTCTAATGTACAAAAAAGTTTCTTTCTTTCTTTCTTTCTTTCTTTCTTTCTTTCTTTCTTTCTTTCTTTCTTTCTTTCTCTTTCCCACCCCTACACAAACATATAAGAAACCTACCACCCTTTCAGTACAGTCACACTGTATCGTCACACATGTGCTCCACATCTTGGAATTCATCGTTAATAAAGGTATACATTGTAACGAAATAATTTTTTTATTTTATTAGTAAATAAAAATATACATTTGTATAATATTATTTTATTAGAATGATTATTTATAAATTCATACAGCTCACACTGAACCTGTATAACGCTCGGGTGAGTAGTAATGCGAAACCAGGCAATTCTTTCGGCGGATTTTTTATTTTTTTTTAAAAACCTGTCTGAGTAGGCTTCAGGTTTCAAGCAAGATAAAATAAAACAAATAAATTACATTATAGTTGCATTACAGTTGATTTTATTGTTTTGTTCGTCAATCCCTAAATCTTTATATATAATATATATATACATATATATATATAAAATGTTGTCATCATCGTGTAAAAGCATTGTGTATAAATAGAGCTGTAGATTTGATCCTGTGCATTTGATTCTCCGCATCTTTCTGACAACACACGCCCTCTTGTGGCTCATTGCCTTCTTTAGCAATTATGACTGTGTTTATAACGGAATTCTGGGAAGTTTGTGTAAAACGTTATAAAACCTAGCCTCAGTCGGTTTTTTTTTTTTTTTTTTTGCACTACTTCATTAGTTTCAGTAAAACTCACCCAATGTTTTGATGCTGCTGCTTGTTCTTCTTTTTTATTGCCCAGCGCGATTACATCATACCAGAAACTGAAACCTCCAAGCAACGAAATGCCTTTAAAAAGTTTACTACAGTTTCTATAAAATGTAAAGCTAATTTAAATTGGGTATATTGATAAAGAACTGACATTGGTATTTTTTCTTAACCTAAAAAAACAATAATTCATAATGGTGATAATACGAAGGGTGTGAGGTGGGGCATGTCGTTGAAAAGACATCAGGGGGACTTTTTCTCTGGTACAGTATTGATTGAGTCTTCATTCATGCCATTCACCGCCATGGTAAGTGTGTTTATAATGTTTAAAATGTCTCTTTATTAATTTTGATTAATTCATTGTAATTATTGTATAAATTTGTATTTATACATTGTGTTGTATATATAATTGTATACTATAGTATGTCTATTCGTCTATTCTTTTATATATTTGCATTTATTTTTTATTTTTTATTGCTGTAACAAAGAAATTTCCCCATTGTGGGACGAATAAAGGTTTATCTTATCTTATCTTATCTTATCTTATCTTATCTTATCTTATCTTATTGTATAATTAATGTAAGTATAATTTAAAATGATGTTTTTCAGAAACATAACTTTAACTCATCATACTGATATATTGCGGGTTGGTATATTGTGCACTTTGTCGAATACTCATGTCATCATGTAGAAGTGTATGATGAACTTTTTTTTTTTTCAAAACAATAACCCTTAAACTTAAAAAGATCTCTTAATATTACAGATGCTGAAAAGGTTCCATGTGGTGCTGTGTATTTTACTCTGTAGTGACAGCATTTGCCAACAAGGTAAAAAGTAAAATAAGCTATAAGTAATCACAAAGTAAAAATCTCTTTATTATTTAAATACTGTTGTGCTACTTGGTCTTGCCACAAATATGGGTAAAATTTTACTTAGTGTTCTTTTAGTCTGAAACAACCACCTACCATAAAAGCATTTTCTTCTACATGTGCTTTGTGGTGTTCTCTAGTACTAAATGTACTGTACAGTATTTCTCTATACATAAATACTGCCTATTAATTTCCATTGACTGTTTCAAAATACTTTCTCATTTTATGTTTAAAATAATTCAGCACAAATACTAATAATGTAGAACTGCATTTGATCTCAAAAAGGTCTCACTAGATTAGCTGCAGTTTTTCCTTAACCTGCTTTGTGCTTAAGTGCTAAGTGCTTTGATTTACCAAACTTTTACATGTGAAATTATTTATTTATATAATATGAAATATCTACTGTCTACTTAACAGAAAGTTGCAATTACAAAGTGGCAATTCTACAAAAGAAAAATGTTACCTGCTTTAGTACAATGAAGGGAAAGACACCATGTGACATGGAGCATCGAAACTGCATAATTGAAAAAAGTAATGGACTGATGTGCATCAAGTGGTTTAAAGGTGATCTGACCTGCGTAGATCATGTAGATCTTAAATCTGTTACAATTGGTAAGTAGCCTGTCGCAAACACTTATGCTTTATATATTTGGAATATGATATTACGGAATATTTGGAATATAAAGAGGGAACCTTTTGTTAATGGTAGTAAAACAAGCCAAAAAGAATTGGGTCAGACCTTAATTATAATTATAATAATAATTATACCTTAATTATAATAATATTAGCCATATTTATAATTATTAGTTATTGTATTAGTTATTATGAGTTATTATCTGAATAACATATCTCCTTTACAGAGAATCAAACATGTGCTCGAGATCAAAAAAGTGAGTTTAATCTACTTTTGATTAATTTTCACTGTCTGATTCATTTATTTAATATTTATAAATACTAATTAATAACAAATTACATGTTAGGTTTAAGCTGCAAGGAAGAATTCCGAATCAGCTATACTACTACCCCACCTCCAATGAGCAAGTCAACATCTGGGACCATATCTCGGGGAGGTATGCCAGTCACTGGGCAATTAGACTAACTGTAATTAGTCCTTAACTAAACTCACATTTAAAATAACAGTTCCATTATACTTTTTTTCAGATGGATATCTTCTACTTCTAGTGATCATTAGTTGTTTTTTCTGGTGCAAGCCTTAGATGTACACCCCATGTAAATACAGTGGTGTGCCACTCATAATAAGAAAAGTCTCCACCCATAGAAAGAAAAATTCCCTTTTTATCGTTGGTAAAATGGCTACAGCTCACTTAGTGGTGATAGATATTGTTTCAGAGTCCTAATGCAATCAAGTTTTTCTTCCTTTTTGATAAGACTTTTTTTAAAATAAAGATTAAAAAACAGACTTCAATACCTTTAAATAACCCTTGATCATTACATGAAAAGACTGATTAGAAGGTTTGTGGGTAGTATCTGTGGTTTCTTGACAGAAATTCCTTTACATTTGGTATTCTGTTAAACGTTTTTTGATCGTTGATTAATATGATTATTGAAAATGTATTCTTGCAACTTTGTCAAAAAAAAAGAAGTAAAAGTTAGGTATAAACAGTGCAGAGCTGTGTGGAATCAATGTTGCCTATGTATGATTAAACACTCTGTAGTTCATAAACCTAATTCAGCAAGGAATGAGTTGCTTTTTTATACAGGGTTAGTTGTAGTTTGATAACTGTTTATTTATTGAAATGTGGTGTGAAAACTGCATATGGCTTGAAGAAACAGTGGATTTTGGTTAAATACACTGTCAAATATTTGCAGTAAAAAGAGAAAATTGAGAATGAGCCAATATGTTTGTATAATACTATAGGCTTCTACTGTAGAGTTCTTGGAAAATGTCTGCTCATTGTGTGCTCAATTGTACATACAGGAAATGACAAGCTATTCCAGGTGCAGGTCTCTCACACACACACACACACACACACACACACACACGCACACACGCATGCACGCATTCACACACACACAGTGATTGACACCTACAGCTCTTAAATGGCCAGGATGTTTGACAGCAGCTCCTGGGGGGTTAAGGACATTGTGCTGAGGGGGAAGTTCTCCAGGAATCTCAGCACAGCTTTAGAAAAAGAAAAAGCATAGCCTCTGGCCTTGCCAATGTGTTTACCCAATGTTAATGAATGAACCAGTGTTGATGTAGATATACAAAGAGGGAATGAAAAATGTTCTCTGTCTTGTTTTTTTGCTTACTTTGCTTTCTACTTCCCTTCTTGAAATACGTTTTAGAGACAAACCCCAGATCAACAACTAAAAACATTTAAAAAAAGAAATTGCCAGGACATTTTCAGATAAAGAGCAATGCAAATGACAAAGCTAAGTCAGCTCAAAGGTCAAATGCATGAGACACACTATACCGAGTACCCCACACCACGCCACAGGCAGAATATATCTGTTGCTCACACATTATAACACATTTGTCACGCCAATAAAGTAACTGTCACATACATGATGAAACATGGTGAGGAAACCTTATACATGTAAGATAAAGAAGGAGGAGTTGTGCTTACTTTCTCCTGTATATGAGTTTGAGGGAGGAGACAGACCGGATGAGTGGAAGGAGAAAAGGAGGGACTGGGAGAGGGAAAGAGTGAGTGAGGGAGAGGGAACAGCTTGCTGTTTGTGGAGCAGAACAGGACCATGGTGTCTGGCAGTTGTGTAGTTTGGGTTGGAATATTGCTCCTGGGACTTGGGGCTCCGAAGACTAGGGCTGATGAATTCCAACACCATGGATATGAGGAGATGGTGCGCACACTGTTCTCCATCCAGAGCCAGTGCCCATACATCACCCGCGTCTACAGCATTGGCCGCAGTGTGGAGGGACGCCACCTTTATGCCCTGGAGTTCAGCGATAATCCAGGCATCCATGAAGCATGTGAGTGTTTTTACACACTTAAGACCTACTTATTCTAAAAAGACATGATGTATTATGTAATTGAGTCAGCCAATGTTATTCTAATGTAAGAAAATTTAATTGCACTGAAAATAGAAGCCATTTCTTGTCTATTTAGTTTTGTAGATGGCACATTATATCATTTAGACTACTTCATGTCCTTCAGAGAATGTAGACTTCTGATTTAAAATCTGATGAGGCCAGATGACACTGTGTCAATCAGCTGCTAAAAGAATGTAAAATGTCTGTCAACAGCTAGGGTACACATACAGTAAATGGCCTGTATGCAAAGAGCATATGCATTTTACAAGGAAGACATGCTGTGAAAGGTGTTTCCTTTTGCAATAGACTGAGGACAACATCCTAAAATGTTATAAACATTTGGGATTGCCTGTGTGTTACCATATATGACACTTTTTGACTTTACACTTTCTTTACAGATGTCATGCTAGCCACAGATATTGTCTGACTGGTTTAAGCCTGATCCAGGAGGGATTTTTTGCTGATGTATGGGCTTCCTTCAGTAGAATTGGAGGATGTATGCATGCTCCACAATAAG
Organism: Silurus meridionalis; assembly: GCF_014805685.1. NCBI lineage: Eukaryota > Metazoa > Chordata > Actinopteri > Siluriformes > Siluridae > Silurus > Silurus meridionalis. Next base: position 13,623,417 of record NC_060890.1, on the reverse strand, counting down.
TTGAAAAGCACAAAAACAGGAACCTCGCCAACAGCCCGTCAGCAGACTATGACTCCACTTAAGCGGTGTGCTTGTGACTGTATATATGAGAAAATTTGTAGGATATTTATTGTAGTCTGATGAATTGGTAAAACAGAAAGAAACCAATGTAATTCAGTAAATCTCTTAGTTGCTCTCACACTTCCAGTGATCCAATCATTGTAAATAACACCCTGTCTCAGTCACCATGCCAATTAGATTTTTCTACTCGTTTACAACAGAGAGTGAAATGATTTTTTTTTTTTTTATGCGTTATCTTGATTGTGAAATTACAACTAGTAAAACCTGTGGCACATTAAAGAAGAACACCATTTGGGAATGTAAGCAATTTTAAGTACAATTTATTTCCATTAAATTATTTTATGTATTAAACAATGGACATTGTCTTAAAGCAACTTTACAGAAATAAAACAGTTATACATTTCTATAAAAGAATGTATGCGTTTAATGCATTCAAGCTGTTCCTTATAATTGTAAGTGTATCCCTAAATAGCAAGCCAATGGCAACCATGGCTAGGGAAAACTCTATTAGATGGCATCAGGAATAAATCTTGAGTGGAACCAGACTTAAAAGGAAACCCATCCTCATCAGGGTGGCACTGAATGTCTTTTTAGCATAACACAGTGTGTTACTATTCAATATACTGGAAGCTGGAAACCAACTTACTTTGCAGTTTTTCTATAGCAAAGTACAAATTAAAACACTGCTGTTATCACTTATGCATGACATGTTTCTTCTGTCTTCCTGAAAGGTTTTATTTGGCATGTGTTTTCTAGTGGAACCGGAGTTCAAGTATGTGGGGAATATGCATGGAAACGAGGTGCTGGGTCGTGAGCTACTCATCCAGCTTTCTCAGTTTTTGTGTGATGAGTACCTAGCAGGAAACCAACGGGTTACAGAGCTTATCCTTAACACACGCATTCACATTCTGCCCTCCATGAATCCAGATGGCTATGAAGTGGCAGCTAGGCAGGTATTTTATACATTTCATGCTTTCAGTCTCATGTATCAAATATTAAAAGCTTAGTCATTTATACCCTTAGAGTGATACAGACAAACTCATGCATTTTCAAGATTTATCAGTCAACATGTGCAGAGGTTTGGATTCATGTATTATCAAAGATGCTTCTGCTTGAATAACCAGGATAAACTCAATGACCAGCAACAAATAGTTTTCAAATACATTTTTCTTACCATTTCATACATCACAAACCATCTGGCCTGTACCAAAGGACACCACACTACATTTTTTACATGTGCACCACAATTCAGTATATGACAAGTTCTGCCAGATGTAATTTAATGACTTTTTCTACTATGTAATGCATTTAGAAAGGAAATGCATGCCTACTATTCTGTAAAAATTATTTGTCTGTCTTTCAGGGTCCAGAGTTTAATGGTTACCTTGTGGGCCGTGGGAATTCCAGAGATGTGGACCTAAATCGCAATTTCCCTGACCTAAATGCCCTCTTGTATTACAATGAGAAGAACAATGGACAGAATCACCATTTGCCCCTTCCAGACAACTGGGAGCACCAGGTAATAAGAATAAAAATAAAGAATAAAATAACTGATATTCTTCAAAGGCTGCATTTAGATTTTTTGCAGTATGGATACCAAGATGACATGTAGTCAAACAGTGTAATAAACGAAATACAATTCTCATTTGAAAAAGACCTCAAACTTCTGAAACATAGTACAAACTACTGAGACTCTACATGTTGTGTTTTTTTATTTTGATTCATTTGAATCATTTACCTGTTTCAAAAACAAATGTTGAATTGCTACATATGGCACAGCAAAATAAAAAAATTATATTGTTTTTACAGTATAATCTATCCATCATTTACCAGATAAATATCCATCCAAGAGCTTAGCGCACTAGCCTGGCCTGTATCAGGCACTGACAATCAAACCTTTCAGTTTATAAAAAAAAACAGCCTCTGCGGGAACCACCTTTTTTTAACAAGATCACTCACCCGAATAATCTTCTCATACATTTCAGTGAAACCGCTGGGTAGTGAAAGCTGAAAAATGTGTGACGTGTAATTCAAAACAGACTGCAGCTTGGCATAATGATTTTACAAAAGAGTACAGCTAATTAATAGTATCTATGCAAAGACATCTTAATGTAACACCTTTATATAAATTACAACTTCAGAACAGAAATTTAAATTTCACATATGGCACATATTTTTTAGGTAAGAGCTAAGCAAGACTGACACAAGTCTCTGACATTATTGCATGCCATAAAAGTGTTAACACACAGTGCTGGGCACCGACTTTTTCCATGAATCTAAGATCTTTGCTGACAGCCAGGCTTCTTTTAATAAGAAGCATAGATCCATAAATCACTCATATTAACTTTCCCCAAAAAGAGCTTAGACGGTAATCTTCTACTACAACAATCTGTAGTGCTGATCTGACCCAGTTTAATTCAGACAAGTGTTTATTTTCCTTATTGCTTTAATGGGATGTATTATGAGATGTTAGATGGGACAGTTAATAATTTCTCCCAGAGACAGTCTATGCAGTCATGATGTGTGTTAAATAAGTGTAGAGTACATTAAAGTACACAGTTTTCCTTCTGTGATTTTTATGGCTCTAGGTTGAACCAGAGACTCTTGCGGTGATTAAATGGATGCAAAGTTACAACTTTGTTCTCTCAGCAAATCTGCATGGAGGAGCAGTGGTGGCAAACTACCCTTTTGACAAATCCAGAGAACCTCGTATAAGAGGCAGGTCTATGTATTCTGCCACTGCAGATGACAAGCTCTTCAAAAATGTAAGTAATAATGTAATGAATAAGCGAATATTTAACTTCTAGAAAAATGTACTTAATTTGTTTATAATATTCTTCGTTTGTTTGTTTGTGTGTGTGTGTGTGTGTGTGTGTGTGTGTGTGTGTGTGTAGCTGGCAAAGACTTATTCTTATGCTCACAGCTGGATGCATAAAGGATATAACTGTGGAGAATACTTTGAGGATGGGATAACCAATGGAGCCAGCTGGTACACTCTATCTAAGGGTCAGTGAATGTTTTTATTGGATTACACCTTGTAATATAGCTAAATAAACAAAGGTTGATTTACAGAACTTGTTAAACATAATTTTGTATTCGCAGGAATGCAGGACTTTAACTACCTGTATACCAACTGCTTTGAGATCACTTTGGAGTTGAGCTGTGATAAATTTCCCCCAGCAGCCACTCTGGCCCGAGAATGGCTAGCCAACAGGGAAGCTCTGGTGTCTTACTTGGAACAGGTGAGTCACCCATCCCAGAACTTGGGTCACTACAGTGATACACTTAGAAGTTAACTTCCTGGGAAAAGCATGCACTGGATAAAAGTGCATTGTCTCATAATGAAATGGGAATTTAAAAGACATACTGTAGTATTTTAGACGAGATGTGATAAAAGAGAGATAACAACCCAGTGTTGTACCATTGTATTAGCCTGTAACTGTCAAAAACAAGTCAAGACTGCTGCATAATTTGTTCCCAGGTTCACCATGGCATTAAGGGAATGGTCTATGATGAGAATAACAACCTGATCAGCAATGCAGTCATCTCAGTGGCAGGAATAAACCATGACATAACCAGTGGTAAGTAAATCTTCACTATATGGATACATAAACAAGATTCAATGATTTAATAAATACCTTGTATGTAGTGTCTAATACTAATTGCATCTTTGTCTAATGTCCTAGGTGCAGATGGCGATTACTTCCGTCTACTTTTGCCAGGAACCTACACTGTAACTGCCATTGCAGCAGGCTACCGGCCTTCCACCAGTACAGTGACAGTCGGACCTGCAGAGGCCATACAGGTCAGAATAAAATAAATACAATCAAAGCAATACATCCACATTTATTCTAATTAAACAAAAGAATGTGTGCACAAATATGAATATATGCCTTCTGCTTTCAGTTACACTTCTATTTGAAACCAGCTCCAAAAGTGAAGAACATGAATGTGAGAGACCATCAGGATAAGAAAAGCTTGTCAGCATTCAAAGTTCCTCCAGCCAACCTCGGTCCAAGATAAAAAATAAATAAATAAAAAGCATCAATAACCTTCCTTAAAAAAGTTGCCAAAGGAAGTTTAAAGTATTGCTGTCACTGAAACATACTTGCTCAGACCTTAGTCTTTCTTGGATCCTAAACAATATGTTTTTCACACAGTTTTATCTACTGAAAATTAATTCACACTCATATAACACTTAAGAATGTATTATGCATGTATTAAATAATGTCAGATTCAATCAGCATATAATTCTGAAAATAATTTTAATAATAAGGAGATGTTATGATGTGTTACAAATGTTGTACATCAGCACTTACAGAGAATCTCCTAATCAACATTTCCTAGTCAGGGTTGTCTTGAGATATCTTGAGTACATATTAATTTAACCAAGAATTATCATGATATCATGGTTATATTTAAGCTTTTTACATCTGTCAAAACTGTTTCAGTATCAGTAGGAATACTGTATAGCACTGAATATTTACAAAACTGTATAGACCATTTCAATATCCTGTTTATCTTCTTTATGATTTTAGGCAATTAAGGATTTATTTAGATTTGAGAAATTTACGATTAGAGTAAAGCAAAAGATCATAAATACTACGCAAAAGTCTTTTGTAAGTAAAATACAGAAACTACAAAATTCAGAAAGTTAGAATACAAATACTTAATGAAAAAAATATTTTAAAAAGTGTTGGATACCTGTTGTTGTACATTTGTTCACCAGAGGTCGCTGTCGTCCACTGAAAATATGTGTACATGGCTGGTTTGGAACAACTATTGTTTGATTGAATGTCTATTTTCCCCTATACGAACTATTCTATAATTCACTGTATTGTAAATGAGTTAAAATAAATCATTTTACCCTAAACTCTTAACACACAATGATCTTCTTGTTCACCTATATATTTATATGTAGCTGTGCAAAAGCCAGTGAGTTTTCAACTATTTTCCTATGGATGACAAACAGCCAGAGAAACAGCCATCGTTTGACGTACAGGAAAAGGAAAAACTCGCTAAAGGAATGTCCTGAACACTGGACATGTGCCCTAAAACTAGAAACTGCAGGAACAGGTCATCACATGTTGATAATAACACACAATCCTGTTTTTAATGCAGCTTCGTACAAACGCACATTCTTAAATAGATTTCCAATGACGAAACATGTATTAATTAAAGGAGAATAATATAGACTCAGGAAAGTTGTTTTCAAACTCTAACAGAAAACTGATTAATTTAGTAAAACTATAAAATGTTATGTGCTTGATATCAGTGAAATTTTTAATGCATTTACATTTTTTTTTTAATCAAGTGCTTTTTTTGCATCCATTTAAAAATGTAAGTAAACAACAGTAATGAGCAGATATTACTTTGTTTATTTGAAGTATTACAAGTATATACATTTGATCTATCATTTATCTATCTATTGATTATTGTCTATATTTCTGAGTTTTTAATAAATAACTTTACCTTTTAACATAAAAGTTACCAGTTTGTCCATTTATTGCATACAATCAGTATATTTAAATATGTCTAAATATGCTTTTTCCAGGTAAATATTATTAATATGTATCCATTTTGACTGTCAAAGAAAGTAACACAAGCCACGAAATACCACAGCATATCAAAACATTCTTTCAATACAACTCACCTAATTGTGAAAGTGAACAAATGATCAAAAAACAAAAGAGAAGGGCAACAGAGAGCTAAACCCTCACATGATCTCACTAAATGAAAAGGAGTGTAGGAGTGGACATAAAACAAGCTTTCATGCACTCTGTATGGACTGGTCTAGGATATTCTCTCAGATGCAGTGGGTAGTCTAGTTTCAGGAGAATGAATACATTAGTGTAGCTGAATACATTAGTGTAGCTGAATACATTAGTGTAGTCTGAGCTACAATGAATAATACAATCATGTCTTACACTGTCACCTAGTGACTAAGTTTTGACTCAGTTGACATTTGAACTCAGTTGGAAAAAGATGCTTGTTGCATGCCGTAACAGCTGGTGTACACAGGACTTATTAAGCAAATAAATAAATAAACAAATAAATATGTGATGTATTAGTAAACTATAATGAGTGTAGCAAACAATCTGTTTGTGCAACTAAAAATAATTTGCTTGCTTAGTGTCTCATGACATGGTATGTCTTTCCCAGTTTGAAAATGATTTCCTTCTATTGTTTCTGTTCAGGGAGCTGAGTAAATGCTGACACACAACAAAACTGTTTTATAACTTATTTAAGTCATATAGGGTGAGATTTAAAGCAGAAATAGAAGTTCATATGTTTGTATTGTATGAAATCATCAGTAGTGAAAAAGAGTAAAATTACCTAAAGCTATCATTACCTACTCTCAGATAAAGACCATGTGTTTACACGTTAAATTAAATATCATCATATATCATCAGGGCTATGTGGAAATGATTGCTTTCTTTGTGATTTTGTTAAATAAAGCATAATTAAAAGTATTTGATAACAGGTAAAAAATTGCCTGCCCCTCACTGTTTGAGTGCATTGAAATCCATTTGGACTTATGCGAAAAACTTGAAAATATGGGAAATAAAGATCACATTTTAGAAAGAATAAAAATGTGTTAATATTCTACAACAGATATCTGCTGTATACATTGAAGATCATAAAACAAACACAGGTCATGTCATTATAGAATAAAATATATATATATATTCAAAATAAAATGAGATCATAATTGACTTTATTCAATTTGAGATTCCCAAATGAGGAATGCCACTTGGAAATCCTAAGGCATAAAATAAGGAGCAGCTTCATGATTCTCATTAGAAGTCTCTGAATTGCTGTATTAAGCATTGAGCTGTATTGTACAAAAACTTTGATTGTTTCTCATTGTACTACATGTTTCACTTCAGACAGTCCCCTTGTGTCACTTTTAAATGTTAATGTTAAATACATTCTTATTTGCTTGAAAATGGCAGATAGAAACCAAAGTACTCATACAGTAAACCTCATCTGCCAGTGTCTGATTAGATACAGCATTGAAATATGTTCATAGGCAGCACAATCCAATATCCAGTCATGTTGATCTATTGCTTTTGTTTGTTTGTTTGCTTCGATTTTTCCTCCATAAAGACACTTTTCAAAGGTTCCACTTTCCCTGAAATCTTCTAGCAAAACTTGTACCCTATTAAAAGCAGAAACCCTGTGTATTTTGCTGCAGGCAATGTGTAAGACAGCCTTTTATGAAAGACCCACGGGGGAGGCACAGTTTTTTGATCCACCCGTATTCCGTAAAGCCCAGCGCCTTGTGCTAGGATTGCAGCTTGATACTGGTCGGTCCTGACAGTTTGTAGGAGGAGTTCCTGCCTACTCCAATCCTAGTCCATGTAATGAGTTACCACTAGTTTTGGAGGTGTCGTATGTTGGGGGGACAGAAACGGGTGGGAAACGAAGCGTGCTGTAGGGTGGTGATGTGAGCATGGGGAGCAGGAGCAGGAGCAGGGGATGAGCCTGTAGGATCGGAATGACAGCTGATCCGTTTTCCGCGCAGATGCCAAACACAAGGGATCATCCTACAGGGTGAACACTGAGCTGACACGACTGCAGGGCTTTCCATTATCTAAATGCTCGAGATTAGGTTTATGAATGGCAGGGAGCGGCAAAGCGATCAAAGTGTAAATAGGTATCTATAAGGAAACAGCCTGTCTCCAGCCAGCTCCTTACAGATCACACAGGTACGTGTAAATAAACACTCCTGAATCGACAATGTATGTGTGATTACCTGAGCTTTAATAATGACCTCTTCCATACTGATTTCCTATGTGACTCTGTAAACACACAGGACCGTTAGAGCTCCGTGTTTGCGCACATCTCTGTGTCCACAGCTAACAGCTATCAGACTTTGATAACAATTTCTATTGCACTGTTTTCCCCCCATATCTTTTTAAATATTTGTTTACAGTCAGATTTATAGACTGTATAAACACGTACACTGAGTAGCTGGTGTCATGAACTGCCTTGTCACCACTTGAAATCTCTGCCTTCACTTGTAGTAACGCGATCTGCATTTCAATCACTCCTGTCTGTTTTTCTGATAAGACTCGGAGGAAAGGAACATTTCAGCAGTCTGGGTTTAACCCTAAACATCATCCTGACTGCATCCAAAACCCAACATGAGCACTGCAGGAGTTTTTAACTTGGGAAACCTCTGCCGCAGCTGCTCGTTTTTTTATCACACGCTATTGAAAGAGCACTGTTTTATTCTCTTTCTCTTTCTCTTTCTCTCTCTCTCTCTCTCTCTCTCTCTCTCTCTCTGTGTGAGTGTGTGTGTGTGTGTGTGTGTGTGTGTGTGTGTGTGTGTGAGAGTGTGAGAGAGAAACAGATATATAGATAGAGAGAGAGAGAGAGAGAGAGAGAGAGTGTAAGAGAGAGAGAGAGAGAGAGAGAGAGAGAGTAAGTGTAGGAGAGAAAGAGAGAGAGAGAGGAGAGAGAGAGTGTGTAAGTGTAGGAGAGAGAGAGTAATTGTAGGAGAGAGAGCTAGAGAGAGTAAGTGTAGGAGAGAGGAGAGAGAGAGAGAGAGAGAGTAAGTGTAGGAGAGAAAGAGAGAGAGAGAGGAGAGAGAGTGTGTAAGTGTAGGAGAGAGAGAGTGTAAGTGTAGGAGAGAGAGAGTGTAAGTGTAGGAGAGAGAGAGTAATTGTAGGAGAGAGAGAGAATGTAAGTGTAGGAGAGAGAGTAAGTGTAGGAGAGAGTGTAAGTGTAGGAGAGAGAGCTAGAGGGAGTAAGTGTAGGAGAGAGGATAGAGAGAGAGAGAGAGAGAGAGAGAGGTGTGTAAGTGTAGGAGAGAGAGTGTGTAAGTGTAGGAGAGAGAGTAATTGTAGGAGAGAGAGAGAATGTAAGTGTAGGAGAGAGAGTGTAAGTGTAGGAGAGAGAGCTAGAGGAGTAAGTGTAGGAGAGAGAGAGAGAGAGAGAGAGAGAGAGAGAGAGAGAGAGAGTGTAAGTGTAGGAGAGAGAGAGAGAGAGAGAGAGAGAGAGAGTGTAAGTGTAGAGAGAGAGAGAGTGTAAGTGTAGGAGAGAGAGTGTAAGTGTAAGAGAGAGAGAGAGAGTAAGTGTAGAGAGAGAGTGTAAGTGTAGGAGAGAGAGAGAGAGAGAGAGAGAGTGTGTAAGTGTAGGAGAGAGAGAGTGTGTAAGTGTAAGAGAGAGAGAGAGAGAGAGAGAGAGAGAGAGAGTGGTGGTCAGATGTCATTGTTGCTCACCTGCCAAATGGCAGCTGGTGACAGTTGATTCGACACTTGATGTGTTTGCTGAGAGGACTGTGTTACAATATCAGTATTAAGATCTGTGGTATCCAGGTCCATAGTCATGAGAGTAGTGAGAAATTATGGCACAATTTTCATTTTGATTTATTCTGTGGTTTGATCTGAGTTGAGCAGGTGAGGGCTGACAGTTTTGTGCATCTGATTATGAGCTCATAACGGAAACGTTATGTATAGAGAAAAGGTATGACATATTTGGGTTGTGGCATAAAAATAATGGACACATAAAATACTGTCTTGTATTGTACATACTAACTTATAGTATACCTGCTGTGCAGTTTCTAATGCTAAGGTGATTTTGTCAAAATGCCACACAATGTTACTCACAAAGTTATTAGAAATAATATTTGAGTTATTTGACATCTGAAATGGAATTAAGAATTACAGAATGTTACAATGTCTTGTAACTTGTTTTCAGGTTGCATATCCTGATTTTCACTCAAATTTACATCTATGACAATTTCTGTTTTTACTTTATAACATTTATAACTTTATAACAGCTCTTTCATACTATAGAATAAGTTTCTGTAATTTTGTCGTGATGTTGAATGATGGATTAATGTAAAGTATATGAATATTCCCTTGTTCCATGTAAGAAAGCCCATATTCTCTGTAAGGAACATGCTTGGTGCTTTTAACCCTCTTCCTCTTAGTTCTTTATTGACATCAGTCTGCCTTGAATAACACCTCATGTAACTTCCTCTTGTTCCTCGTGCACTTGTCTTTTGCATTGTGACATACAGTGTAGAAAAGAGTTATTTAATTCAAGCAGCAAAAATATTTTAAATAAATAAGCTGCTCCATATTTTATGCCTTAGGTTTGACAAGTGGCATTCCCCATTTGGGCATCTCTGGACTAAAGTAAATGATAATCTCATTTTATTTTGAATATATATTTTATTCTATCATGACATGACCTGTGCTTGTTTTAAATGATTTTCAATGTATATATAGCAGATGTAATAGAGTATTTGTTTTATCGCTTATTTTCATTGATCTGATGTTAGTTTGTATTTTCCTTCTGTCTCAGTTTGATGTGGAATTTTACGAGCTTATGTAACTACTTTTTTTTTTTTTTTTTAAATCAGTTTGGCGTTTGTTGTCTCTTAACTAGATCTTTCACTCTATATGTTTGAATGTTTTCTAAAATGGCCACTACATCACCTGCAGAGCTATTACATATCATCCTCTTCATTTTTCAAGTCAGTCCACAGGGTCAGAATGGATAGGCTGTGGTATGAATACAAGAAGCCTTAGTATAAATATCTAATGCACTTTTAGGTGGAAATAAATGGTATCCACGTGTCATCATTTCATTAATGAATCCAGCCCACTGTATAATTCCTAGAGTACTATTCCTCCTACAAATGATTCATGTGAAAGTATGTATATTGTGTCATAGCATTGTGAATCCTGTCTCCCTGCCAGGATTGTAACACCACAACTTTTTTGAAGATGTCTCTATTTGCCATTTTCCTTAAGAGCACACATTTTGGCTTTGTGAGCCCCTTCGTCTAAACTGGAAGCTAAATAGCATAACCCTGGTCTACATATGAGTGGAATATCTGGCTTCTGTCATTGCAACACATCACTACAAAGAGTGTTCTCTCCTCTTGGCCATTGTGTAGATGTGTGCTGTTCCAGAACATCTGCACTGCTGTTGCCTTCCAGTTAGTTCTGTATTGGGTTGGTTCTTTTTCTGACCACCCCTGACTGAGTAGAATTCTAATTACAACCGAGACTAGGGGTTTATGAACACTGGAAAACACTATACCAGAATAACAGAAAACTATGGCTGTATGACATTATTTATATTATTTATTTACATACAGAGCTAGTGAAGACAACAGGCTCTTATGATTACAGATTTGTGAGTCAGGATGATTAGCAATCATTATGTTTCTTATTACAAAAAATGCACAAGTTCATTATAATTCATAAAGATTTTGTATAAGATTTATGAGACCTCTGAAACTTGCTTGCACAGCTTTCCGAATACCACTCAGTCCGCTGTCAGAAAAATTGCACTGGGGAGACACTCCACCCCTCTGCTCATGTGCTGTGGATTTCCCTGAACAACTCCCCTTTCCCATCTGAATGATGTCAGTACAGAGTCTTAGCATGTTAGTGAGGAATTGTGGAATGAGTGAGTAAAAAGCTTTTTGAGGAAGAGAGATAACTACAGGAATCTTTCCAGTTATAAAGTGTGTTTTTCAGGTTTTAAAAAACAGCTGTGTGGCATTAAAAAAAGATACAAGAAAGAGAACAGAACAAAATAAAAGGAGAAGTGAGAGATATGACTGAGCTTTGGTAAAGATTTATTGAGGATTTTCTTTTTTACCAGCTCATTTTACTTTTTTTTACCAGCTCCAGTCAGTGGCTCTGAGCCTCTATATTGTACATGATAAAATCTGAGCGTTGCCTTATTCAAGATCTGAGCACTGCCATGTTAACGATGTTAAACTATGTATGACGTGGTCCTAATGTGTTTAGATATGTTTTAAATCTTAGATTTATGAAACTGACATTTTATCCACTTATCGTGTATTTCTGGAAGTAGCAAATATCAGCCGATTTGCTTCTTTGCTGTTCTTGTTTTTAAAACTTAAAAGGTGAAGTGTTATTTAAACCAGCTGTTGCCTTCTTCCACCATAAGTTATGTGCAGAAACGAAAAAAAAAAGGATACATTTGTTTACTGATCTTACTGAGTTATTTACTGCCTCACCTGCTAGAACTTGTTTATTTAAAATGTCAGCACTTTCCCGGAGGCATCATTCCTAGGCTTCACTGTGTAGTCACAAAGCACAATAACTAAACAGTAAACAATGAGAGGTAATCAAACAAAAAACAACAACAATAAAGACAATTCCAGCTCTGAATACATGCTCACTGCTGAATGTAATAGAGAAGTGCAGTGTGAGTGTCTCTCATTGTTGGTAAGCAATCGGTCCTCTTCAATAAATAAAAGCAGGCAGTCAGCAGATCAAATTTCAGGCCTGTGTGCCACAATGCTTCCTGCAGAACAGAGATAGAGCTGGAGAATGAGGGATAAAGAGAGAACAAGCAATGGGAAGATTAAAAGAAATCTAAATAGAGATATGGAGGTAGATGTGTATTTGGCCAATGAACCAAAAAAACCATTGCTATTATTTTAAGTTACCATTTCCCCAGGGCTAGAAAACTTAACATTTAACAGTAAAGAAGAAAAGAGTTAAAATATGTGTGCTTTAATGTAGACTTTAGCACATAACCAGATGCAAATCTAACTATTCATGCACTCACATTATGCAAATGAATGCACCAGCTATGTTGTTAAAGTCAGTACTGACTGGATCTGTTATGTAGACTGGCTCTGTAGACATTCAAATGTTATAACCCAAAAACATTTAAAATGCTGTAAAATGCAAATAAAAACAGTATTAAATTATTTAAATTGCAAATCTCAAAAACACATAATTTGTAACTAACAATATAACATAGAAAATGTTGAACCTGAGGAAATGTACAATTTAAAGAAAATAAAATAAGTTAATTTTTTAATTTGATGTGCACAACATATATACTTTTTTTTTTTTTTTTTTATCCTGGCAAAATTGTATTATCATGCTAATATTGATGTCCTTAAAGAAGTAAAGTGCAGAATAAAAAAATAAAAATAAAAAATCAATTAAATAAGGAGGGAGGCATAATTTCAATTTCTGGGGGAAAAAAAGGATTTCCTGGATTATAGATCCTGGATGTATCATTTGTGCATAAGGAAAAAAGAGTACATTATATGTCTGTTACAAAATAATTTCGATAATTAGAGAATTTTTTTCTTTTGCAAAATCTAATCTAATAATCTAAAAACTTAATGTCTACTTTTAAAATCCCAATGAACTGTTGGAAATGGAAAATGGACAAATCTTTATCTAGACATAAAGTTGTTAATTTTTTTTTTTTTTTTACACAAATAAAATATCCAGATTGATATCCAGATCCCTGCCTTCAGTTATATAACATCACACACTGCTTGGGGGATCGAGGCATCACTGACAGCTCAGCTGTGTCTTTGTTTTTGTGTGTGTATGTGCACACTGATAACTCTCATAATAGACACACTGGTTGAGAGAGTATAAGGTCTGTGTTTGTAAAGCTGTCTATCATTCTAGTGACACTTTCACCCTGCTGCCAAGTAGCAAGAGACAAACAGACTCATTATTTGTCTCTGAGTTACAGAAACAGTTACAGCTGAATAGTTGACGAGCAGGGGCAGCTTGGCATCACTGGGATTTCAACACCAAGCCTTCCGCTCAGTAGTCCACTAAACTACCATTGCCCCCCAATAAGCCACCAATTTCTTCCCTTTCACCTGTCACCCCAGAGTTTAATGTTACTTGTAATACACTACTTGATTTACTCGAGGGTAAAGATTGCTTTCTTTTCCTCCCTCTCTCTCAGGCTTGCTACCTGTTGTCTTACCTTCATGCAGGTGTCTGTTGACAAAAGCTTCCTCGTCTCCTGGTGTATTCACTAGTGTTCTTCAATACACATTTATTCTGGATTACGCTTTTTGTAAACTTTTTCACCTTCTGTAATTACTTTATATATATATATATATATATAGAGGGTAATCATTCTACTGCTTGATCAACCCATGTCTGCACAAACATTTATGTTTATGGACACACACACACACACACACACACACACACACACACACACACACATACAGAGTGTGCTATCTCTCTCTCTCTCAGTAGGACCATATGCCACTGAGCTTTTTCTCTGTAAGGATTCTGTATCTTTGTCCTTCACTCTCTCCTCTTGACGAGTGGAGCATAAACAAGGCATTGTTTACAAAGGCTATCTTCACATATACACTAATATTGGGCTCAAAATGAAATTAGGAAACTGAATTAATGATTGAAAATACTAACTGCATGCAGTAGCTGAGTAGTCTTGACACCTCTTTCTGTTTATCTTACTATATATTATACACATATTCAGAATATCACTGTCTCTCTAAATTACTGTACACTAAATGGCCAAAAGTATAAGTACATGTGCTTATTGAAAATTTAACTCTAACTTTGCATGTATAATAACCTCTACCCTTCTGGGAAGGCTTTCCACTATGTCTTGGAGCATGGCTGTTTGGATTTGTCCATTTAGCCACAAGCACATCAGTGAGATTGGGAACATTTATGTTAGGTGAGAAGGTCTGGGATACAGTCAAGTTTCCAGTTTATCCAGGAAATTAAGGTGTTCAGTTGGTCACAGCTTTGTGCAGGACACTTTAGTTCTTCTACTTCAACCTTGGCAAAACTTGTCTTCAAGAAGCTTGCTCTGTATTTTGGGGCATTGAAGATGCAACAGGATTAAGCCCCTTACTTCCAGCCTTCTATTTAAGTATAACTTTAGACAGCTAATGAGTTAATCAAATAGGGCTTTGTGTGCTTAAAATGTGGCTCATGCAGTATGCATATTTTAAGTGTAACAATGAATCATTAAGTTATGGTATAACATCTAACTATCTATGAGAGAGATGGTTAAAATTTTTTATTCTTTAGTATGTATAATGATCTTTATCTACATTTTTATTCAAATCAAATGCATTAGATCCTGTAATAGTAACTCTGTTATAGTATTTTAGAAAACAGAAAGTGCAAGGATATATGTTTGGTTATTAACAGGAATTTTAAAAAATATAAATATATATAAATGATAACAACAAACCATTACATATTCTATACAACTCAGATTATGCTAGTATATTAAATAGAAAATACAAGTTATTTGATAAAATATCAGAAAAACCCAGAATCACCTGCTATGTTTTTGCTTTGATTCTATTTTTTTTTTGTTTTAATTCATTCACTGAGAGAAACCCGCTGGTTGCATTAGACACCATGGTTAGATGTTTGCTACCTTGCTAGTACTTTTTTTTTTCACTAGAAAACTCACCTGGAACTTTTTGACTTTTAATTAATCAGGTTTAAGGTTTGTGTTTATTTAATCTTATTATTATTGTATTTGTTTTACATTTTTGTTAGAACAATGCTGCAATAATTCACAAAACCAAGTTTTTTTTAACTACTAGCTAGTTGTTGTTACTAGCTACATTTGTAGATTGACAGAACATGCTAACTATTGATGGAACAGTGTTGAATATTTAAAAAACCTCTTTCTGAAACTTTGACAAACATTGCTTGATATTTGTAAATAACTTAATTCCTTCCTCGTTACTTTAATGGCTTTAGTGTGTGCTATTGTATGCAGTGACAATAAATTACATCTGCTATGTAAAGAGTTGGTACATGCCCACAACCTGTTGTAACAGTCAGCATTCCTGTATTAACAAACTTTTGAGCTAGAAGTGTTGCCACTTCAGCTGCCTATCTGGAAGGTTTATTTTTAGCTTGTAAATAGAAACCCTTTTTTTATTATTATTTAAGCTGCTTAATAATCATTCTGTAGGTTTCTGTGTAACAGTGGAATAGGTGTTTTTCATAAAAAGGCAGTTTAGCTTTGTAAACTGTTCTACCAGAATGCAGAAACATTTGTGCAGTTTAGTCTAACAGAAATTGATGCACCTTATGGTTGTTAAAGGTGACTTTGGCCCACTCAGAGGGCTCACCTGTCATCCAATGACCAGATGCCTGGGTTTTTTTTCTCCGAGGCAGTCCTCTAAGACAAACACACACACACACACACACACACACACACACACACACACACACACACACACCAGACAGAGAGGCCTTTGAGTCTGTGAAACATGTGCCTTCCGTTCTCTCCTTTCATTCTTTATCACTCTTAAACCCTACTTTTCTCATGCTTGCATGCTATTATTTATTTTCTATTCACTTTACATAGGTCCAATGAAGTAAGTAATTATGCACTTTTTGTCATTAAAGCAGTATGTACTTCCACACGGTTACATTTGAAGAGACTGGAACAACTTATTCATACTGGCCAAGAAATGTCTTCCATAAACACTCTCAGATGCTTACACAAATGCACACACACACACACACACACACACACACACACACACTCTCTCTCTCTCTCTCTCTCTCTCTCTCTCTCTCTATCTCTGTGTGGTGTGTGTGTGGGTGTGTGTGTGTGTGTGTGTGTGTGTGTGTATAAACAGAACCTCACCCTGAGTTGTGTGACTCAGCCAATGTCTCTCTTCCATGGTCCACCCAGTTAAGAAGGTCTGAATAATTAAATACATTTTAGATAATTTATGGACTTGCTTTACCAGATGGAAAAGCCTGTAAGAACTAACCTCTGCTTTCCCAACTTGAAAGTTTATTTGATTAAAATGAATTCTGAATTTATTTTTTTTTGTTGGATTTTTACCCAATTGTTTGTATCTCTCAGCTGTTTCACTGTCATCTCTAGATCATGTGGAACGTGTGTTGTTAGTGGGAGACATCTAGTGGCGGAATACAAACATACAGTCTTCCCTGAAGGAAGATTTATTTGTGCTCATCACTCTGTCTTGCTCTTCTCTCAGGTGCTGAGTGAAAATGGAGGCAGGCTCTGTGGTGCGTGCTGTGTTTGAGTTCCTGCCCAGTGTCTCAGAGGAGCTTCCACTCTTTGCTGGTGATGTTGTGGAAGTCCTTAGTGTAGTGGATGAGTTTTGGTTGCTTGGGATCAAAGATGGAGTCACAGGTAAATGTCCCTGTTGTGAATCATGACCTTACTTTATTAGTCATGTATATGCAAGGACATATATATATATATATATATATATATATATATATATATATATATATATATATATATAGAGGGTAATCATTCTACTGCTTGATCAACCCATGTCTGCACAAACATTTATGTTTATGGACACACACACACACACACACACACACACACACACACACACACACACACACACACACCACACATACAGAGTGTGCTATCTCTCTCTCTCTCAGTAGGACCATATGCCACTGAACTTTTTCTCTGTATATATATATATTTTTTTTTTTTTTTTTTTTTTTTTTTGTAAACTATCATCATTAAAATGTTGTGAAGTGATAGCACATTTTCCTCAGACTTACTTCAGCTTATCTATTGTTTCTCAGGTCAGTTTCCCAGCACTTTTGTTGAATCTGTCACTGTTCCCCCTACGAAGGCAGGAGAGCAACTCTATGTGTGTATCAGTGACTTCAACTCTTCTGAGCCAGGCAACTTACCCCTAAAGAGAGGTAAATCCTTCACTAGGCCAAATTGGAAACCTGTGCTGTCTCTTACTGATCTTTGCAGCAAATGAGTGATGTGTGGTGCTAGACATTTTTTAATGATCTGTTCTTTTCCTGTATGTTATTTGTCCCTCTCTCTCTTGTCAGCATAAAGTATACTCAGTCAGAAAGCTGTAATGTTCTATGTAAGAGGTAACATTTTGGTTTAGTCATATTGTAGGCCATTCTTGTAGTAACATATTTCTCTGACAAATTCTTAATATCTTTAGAATCCCCTATACTTGGATGTAAAGGTATTGTATAAAATATTGAAATGTTTAAACTGTGATTGTGGGTTACCTCAGACTGCATGCATTAGTAAGATCAACACTAGGCCAGAAGTTCCCAAACTTCTGGAGCAAATGACTAGTGATTTACAGTATTCTTCTGTAACATTTGAACATTTTATGCCTATAACATATGTATGTGACTAACCTTAGTAACTGAAAAAAAGGACTGACCCTTCATTACCTTTCCAGTCTTGTGGAAAGTGTTATGTTATAAGTAAATAATATTTGCTGGCATGATGTGATTATGCCCACAAATAAAGACTTTTTACTTGCACAATAATTTTACAATGCTTTTAGATACACAGACAAGATGTGTCCCTTTAAATCGTTTGACTGCCATCATAATTCTTGTCATGGCTTTTCTCAAAATCAAAATCTCTGGCCTCGATTCACCAGTATTTTCTAATCTATTAAATCAACAAGACTGGTATACAAGATAGTCTATTTATACTTATTTCAATAGGTTTGAAAGTGATTAACCAAAAATGTTTGTTTTCGGCACTAAATAGGTCTGGAAGAGTAAAGTTTATTTAGCAAAAGGTGGAGAAATTTGACCTATTCACATTGTCAGTATTAGGGGTCAATTGATTTATCAGTTTTTCTAATTAATCATTACCAATAGTTGGTTTCTGGATCTATTGAATTTCCGCAAAAATTACATACCTTAAGTTTTCCAGGTTGTGTCTTTTGCTGGAGTGGCTGAGAAGGTCCACTGTCATTATACATACGAGAGCGGCCTCCAGAGGCAAATCACTGATACCATGTGCTGTTTGTTTAAGTCTCTTTTTTATTAATTTTGATGGAACTATTTTTATTTATTTGGAGTGGTAGTTTTTGTTTTAGTTTGAATGCATGTCTTTTATTTTCCTCAATATTTATTAATATAAGTAATATATTAATATTTATTTTACTTTGCACATTTGAATAATTGTGTACTGTTTAAAACATTTTTTTTATACATTTTAGTACTATTTTACATGCAGCATACTATTTTTTTTTTTTGGTGGGGTGGGGGGTGCACCGGTTATTGGCAAGTACAGTCCAACCTAGCTATCGGTATCGGTAAAATCCACTATTGGTCGATCTCAGTCAGTATGGTGAAAAATTATTGTTTTGAATAGTCATGGTTTGTCCAAATGTGACACCTAGTAATATTTACAAATATTGCACACAAAATTGATTTTCAGTGTTGGCAATGTTATTTTATTTAAAAAAGTACCCATTTGTAAATTAAGTGACACCATGAGAGGTCACAACCCTTAGTTTGGGAATCCCTGCTGTTGAAAGTAGTGCTGAATTAAGTAGCCACTAGATGTCACTAGTTTTGTATTTATGTTTTCTTATCCTTGTGAAAAGAATGTCTATGAAAATGTTTTGTATGTATTATTCTGTAACAGATTTTCCACATTTATATTACTAATATAGCATTGTTTTGTTTAATGGTTTAGTTCATGTGATGTATGTAATAGTCTTATCTTAGGATATTTAACTCTCAGAATTGAATCATTGTCTTAGTGGAAACTCCAATTCCTGTAGTTGTTTTCCTGTGACAGTGTCATGTCACGAATTACATTTCCTGTCCATGACTGCTAAGTGCTTTAGTTTATACTCTGCACACAATAGGAGGTGGAGCATTTCTGTGTGGAATTTGACATCAGTGACCTGAAAAGTAATTGTGTCAGCTGCCCATTCACTAGTCATTTGTATCTCCATATATGGTTGAACTAATAAAGTAGTATGATTGTGTAATATTTAAACCATTAATCTAATATCATTGTGCTGTGACCCCCTGCTGCAGGTGATTTGGTGGCTGGTGAGGGCAACATAGATGCAGTTTGGCACTTGGGCCGGAATGCCTGGGGCTCATGTGGACATTTTCCTTTATCCTGTGTAAAGGAGCTGGAGCTATCAGGCCGCTCTAGGCAGCTAAGCGAGCGCAGTGCAGCTGCCCAGGTCTCTGAGCTGCCTTCTTATGCTCTGGGTCAGGGTCGTGCTCTCATGAACCTGCACGCACAGTTGGATGAAGAACTTGACTTTCGTGAAGGTGATATCATCACTATAGTGGGCATGCCTGAGCCAGGTTGGTTTCAGGGTGAGCTGGAAGGTAGGACAGGAATCTTTCCAGAAGGTTTTGTAGAATTGCTTGCACCTTTGCGCACACTCCAGCCAGCCAGGCCTATCAACCTTGTACAGGGTCAGTATTCCCACTGCAGAATGATGGAAGAGGAGGAAAAGGAGGAGGAGGAGGAAGATGAAGAAGGAGAGGAGAGACTAAAGGACACTTCAGAAATGCAGATCCAAGAAGAAGATAAAGAGGAAGGTGGTGTGCATGGAATTGCACAGTATGAGTTTCGGGCTCTGGAGCCTGGGGAGCTAGACTTTGATGTTGGGGACAGGATACAAATACTCAACACACTAGAGGATGGCTGGCTTGAGGGAGAATTGCGGGGCAAAAGGGGTATTTTCCCTCATCGCTTTGTTAAGCTGGAGGAACAGTTAGAGGATAAAGATTTACAAACTATTAGTGACACAAATGGCACCTCTGATAAAAAGGAAATAAACAGTTATGCTTCTGACTATAATTATGGACAAGACAGCCAGGCTTTAAAAGCACATGATCAAGATGAAAAAAGCCATGAGGATTACACCGTGTGGGATCTGGACTACTTTGAGAGAAAAGAAGAGTGCAAAGAGACCTGTTTGAGAGACACACAATCAGAAATTAGCTGTCATGACCAAACAAGAGTTCAGAGCCTGCCTTTGAATCAGCCAGGTCCCAGGAGACAAGAGAGGCCACCACCACCAATTGTCCATACAATTAAAACAGGCAAATCAGGCCCCAGGCCACACCAGAGAACCAACTCAAGAAACCTGATTCCTCCCAGACCACAGCTGCCTCCTCGACCTAGACTTTTCAACAGACAGAACAACACTAGCAATCATAGCAGCCCTTCTGAGCCATCACCTGTTCCCAACACAAGGAACACCAGCCTTATCCAACCTATTAGAACTTCTTTAAGACTTCAGAGCAGTTCTTCCTGGACCAGGAACAAAGGCTGCTATGCTTCCCATGACAGCAGAAGGACAGCTAGTCAAGTAAAGAGTAGACAGAAGTTGGTGACCCGTCATGCAAGTATCAGCAATGCTGACCTTGAATATTATAGGCATGGTGAGCATAATCTTATGTATCAGGAGCAGGGTAGTAATGGGCTGCCTACCTCTCACACATTAGGCTGTTTGTCTGGTGACCTGGATTCCAAGCTGACCCAGCAGCTGCTAGAGTTTGAGAGGAGCCTTCCAGGCAGGTGCACAGAAAGTGAGTCCATTAGAAACGATCAGTGTAGAGACACGTTTTCTCGACATTTTTCTATTATGGACTACAATAGCGAGAGTGACATCATCAAAGGATCTCACCAATCCCTGCTCCATGATTCACCTCCGTCTAGTCCTAGCTCCTCGTTAGAAAGGCGGAAAACATTGCGCCCTCCTCCTCCTCGTCCCAGGATTCTTAGACCACCAGCACCTCATACTTCTCATAGTCACTCTTCTTTTAGCAACAATCAAGTTCCACAGCAACCCTACAAGCCAATGCGACAAGCTCCACGGCCACCTCCACCTTGTCCCAGACCCCCGATCTTGGTCTCAACAGAGGAAGAGGAGAGTACTCAGGAGGAAAAGTTGGAAAAAGCTGAAGATGCTCTAGAGCGGGAGACAGAGATTGAACAAGAGAGGGAAAGAGAGCAGAAGCAATATAGACTTCTCTTGAGACTAGAGGAAGTTGAAAGAGAAATTGAAATGTACACACACACAGCACAGGAGTTGAATGCCATGCTAGAGGAAGAGGGAGAGGAGGATGAATTGGCTCGCCAGCAGGCCCTGGAGAATTTGGAGTTTTGCAGCTACACTGTGGAGACTCTGACACTGGAGCAGCAGCAGTTGCAAGGTAATTTGATTTAATAAATATCCAACTTTCAATTTTTGCGTACAGGAGAAAAGAAAAATCTTTATTTATTAAACATTTTTTAATTTCTCAAGTGATTAACTTGAAAGCTGAATTTCAAACTAAATTGCAAAAGACTGCAACTTTCATTGTCAGGAAGTGTCAATAAGGAAAAGGAATCCATTTGCATGTTTTAGCTTACTTGCATACCCTCTACTTTGTATTTTGAAAAAGCAGTGCAAAATCAGCCCTTATTTATCAAGTTGCTCGAAAACCAGGGCAGATTTGAGTGGACAGAATTCACTGTAAATAAATCTGTGTCTGCTGATGAAACATATGCCACATAACCTTAAAACTATTGATAATGTGAGCATATGATGACTCATCATATGCTGAAACAGGCTCATCCCTGTATACCAAATTTATTCCACTCGCCCTAATTCAGCCTAAAAATAATTTACATTTCCTTATTACAAGTCTTAATTCCACATGCCCAAGAATACACACAAATACATTTCAGTGATGTAGAGTTAGAGGTGTTTAAGGCTGAGGTTATTGGAAAAAAGATATTTTTGTTATGATAAAAATGGTAAAATAAAAGCATCAAATTTACTAAATTTAATTGGATCACCTTTTGTATAAACACCTGTTCACCTGTTTGATCATGAAATTATCCAGCAAGCAGTGAAAATCATAAAGTCATTTAAATGCAGGTCAAGAAATGCCAGAGCTTTCTCAAAGAGCAAAAATAAGAGTTTAAAATTTTTTATTTGCCCAAAGACTTTTGGTGTTGTGGTCCTGAAGCAAAATCAGAATAAAAAGTCTAATCTGCATTTTACAGGAATTTAGTATATGACTTGAATTATTGTGGCCAAAGTCAGCAGGGTTAACAGATAAGTATAATAAATTTGAATTATTTATTGATTGCTTTCAGCAAGCATATGTGCACATGTTACTAGGGTGCAGAATCACAAACCTTTCACACATATACACAGTATGAGTGCCCCTCTCGTTTTCTCTTTCATATGGATAGGGATTATATTAGTGTTGTTAGGGCTGTGAGAAGACCATGGCTCAGCTAGGGATCCGTCGACAAATTTGGAGCTCTTTTGTGCAACATGTTATCCATCTCACAGCTCTTTTTAGCCATGTTCTGTGGAGCAGGGCCACACTTGGGCCAGGTAGGACAAAGGAAGATTGTTTGCAAGTACGGGGAAATGCTCTGAAGGTTCTGTCTGTTTTTCAAATTTTTCTTTTATACAATATGAGCTTTGAGCTTTGATTTATTTTGTTGTAATAGTGGCTGTTTTTAGTATACTGTGCTCTTTTAACACTCTGTTTGATAAATGTGGCTTATTGCTTGCCCATTCAGAACCAATTACACACTGCAACCATTTAATAGAAGCCATTTTAGGGAATATTATTTGACGGGTTTTTTTAGATTTTATTTATACCTCTTACTTATACTGATTTATAACACTAAATCTTTTAATGTAATTGTAATGAATACATGTGTTAGATGGCAGGTTTCTTGTGTGAGTGTAAGTGTGAGTTTCTGTGTGTGATTTTTATTCATGTTGTATCAGGGTGTGTTTCTCAGTGTGGGAGGGAATGTAATGAAAGCTTATTGTTCAAGTACAGAGTGGTAGTGTTCAGAGAATCTCATCTAAATTCTTGAACTGTTGATGGAAAGAGACTTAAAGTGTTAGTGAAAGACAGTAAGCTGGTGAAAGCAAACAGAAAGAAAAAGCTAGATAGATAATAAGCATGGATAATGAGAAAAAGTTTAGTAGTTCATGAAAACATACCAAGGGAAAGGGGCGTGGGAGAAAAGGATGACAACAGACACAGGAGGAGGGGCGTTCATGGAATAGAAACTAAGAACAAAAAGTAGCTCGTCATGGAGTTTAATCAAAAGCTTTCGTGTGATCTGTAGACTTGTGTTTTTGAGCAAGGCATTCTTTCTGCTAATTCACATCTTAGAGCAAGCAGCTTTATCATGGGGTAGAATTCTGACTGTGTGTGTGTGTGTGTGTGTGTGTGTGTGTGTGTGGTTGTGTCCATGTTCTACTATAGCTGCCTCTTTAACATCCTTGTTATTTACTTGGAACTTGCTTGGTCACTAATAAAATGTAAATGCTTATCTTGCTTCTGATCTAGTACTCCCACATTTTCTGTTCCTGTTGTCCAGATGACACCCCTTTGGGTTCAATAGAGGCCCCCTTTAACCAGCACTGAGTATCATGCCTTTGTGAAACCCAAGAGAATCTCATTAATGACTTCTCCCTAGCTACTGATGTGTTTGGCAGCTTTGTGCTCTGTTGTTAAGAATTAGCTATATTAAAATGCATAAGCAGGTATAATATTAGAGCTAATTCAAGAATAATAACAGTTAAACCTGTAATTATGGAAAACATGGAAAATTTCTTGCAGTCTAAGTTTAAGGTGCAATCATTTTCTGTCCTTGAACGTTATAATGTTTCAATCTGCAGAAATTTTATTCTTATAAACACAAACTCTTATCTACTTCTGATATTCATTGTTACAGTTATAGAATTGCTCACTTGTAAGGAAACTAAGGTTATTTGGTTAAAATAGTGTGTAATGTGTTGGTGTTAAAGGGCCACGTATAGATGGATAAATTGTTTTCCACCTGCCATTACACAGCAGGAATGCTGCACCTGACCTTTCCTAAAGTTTCTGTAACACAAGGTCCTCAATGCTAAATACACCTGAAGTTTAATATAAGAGAATTAACTGCACACTTTAAAATGTTTAGTTTCTGTTAACTTTTAAGAGCTAGCAGTACTAACACAATTATCCAAAAAAAAAAAAAGTACAGGGACTTTTTATGCGCTCTAATTTTTTACATTTGTTTTCCCTAGGTATCTGTTCTGCAACATTGCAACTGCTTCAGAAAAAAAAAACATTCCTAATAATTGCTCCTTTACTTGGTTCAAAAGCAGGAGATATTCTACCCTTGAGGACATGAATAGCTATTATTTTTCTCTCTCACACTAAAACATGCCACAGATCAGGACGGCTCTTAACAATAGCCCATTGTGAAGTGTACAGGCACTTTAAACTACATAGTAGCCTCTAAAATCACCAGGTTGCATCCAAACTTTCCCAAGTCATGCCACTGAAACATGAAAGAAAATTTTATAAAATCATAGGAATCAAGCAAAGGTTGGTCACACAAATATCTGTATGCTGCTTATATACCATTGAGCACTGAGTAAATGTGTTATGTGTTATGTGAATGTGAATGCTAATCATGTCAAAAAAAGGAAATAATGACATCCAGCAGCTTGACGGGGGGAAAAACAGCTAGGGTTTTTTTTTTTTTTTTTTTTTTTTTTTAAAAGAGTTTTATCACAGTGTTCCATACTGATTAAACGTCTGTTAAACATGCAGCTTTATGATTAGCTAAAGCAGTGTTGCAAAGTAGCATTTTATTAAATAAAGTTTAGTTGAAAAAAAAAAAAAAGTAGAATGTTTCTAAAAAAGCAGAAGATGCAATTCTGGTTGACAATGTCATGTCTGAAAACACCTTATAGAGGTTTCTGCAGAAAAGGAGTCTCTCTCTGGTGTCAGGGAATTTCTGTGAAAACCAGCCTTTGTTTTTCTGCAAACAGAGACTCGCAGCCAATCACAGAATTCCTGTAATCCTTCACCCATGTGACTTCACTGAATAATTACACTTCGTTCCTCCCCCATTCCTCCCTCCTTTTCTTTCATGCTATGCCACATTGCTATTGGCTGGAAAGGTAAAGGGAGTGAAGGATTGAGTTTCTCACAACTCAGCCACACAGTCTAGCTCTAGCAGCTGTGGGAGACTGAAAGTTAGAGAAAGAGAGAGTGTGCGTTTGGCCGTGACCATGTCTGACAGGTGGACTCCTGTCTCTTTGGACATAAACAGTGACTATTGGAGGAACTAACACAGCTGGTTTTGGTGAAGCAGTGATTTTTCCGGAGGAATGAATGGACAGATAGCAGTTGGACACCCCATGGGGTTCGCCCCAGTTCCCTGGGATTTTAACAGAGCTCCTCCTCGGAGAGGACAAAGTGTGGAGGAGTTGGTGAGTGACAGCTGGGAGAGAGAGAGGTACATCCAAATGCATATGCACTTTCAGCAACAGCAGCAGCTACAACAGCCAGTAATATACCCACAGGATATTGGGCCTGCACCAGGCTATTTTGAAAACAAAGCTCACCTCAAACAAGCCAGTGGTATGCACCAAACGTGCTGGGAATATGAGGACTGTGATAAGATCCCATACAGAGAAGGTCTTCCACAAAGGAGCAAGCCATTCTTCTACAACACACCTGAGGCTGTGCCACAGAAGTGGACTGGCAACCATTGCTTTTATGAGCCTGAAGAAGATGTAAACTTTACTGATCACAGAGGGAATAGAGACCATGTCCGGAGTTTACAAACAAAGGAAAATCCTAGCGATGTCAACCAGGACAGGCTTGGCTATTGGGATAGGGATGAGTATTATGATGAACGAGAGACTTATAGCAGACGGTCTCAAGATGCCTACTATGACCGAGACAAAAAGGATTATTATGATAAAAAGAGAGGCAATTACAGAGAAAGGGACTATTATAATCGTAGAGGCAGTGATTACTATGATCATAAAGAGCTCGATAAATATGACCGATATAATGAGAAAGTCTCTGATAATTATGACTACTATGACCGCAAGGACAGCTTGCCAAGGGATTACCCTGATACGCGGCAAAGAAACAAATGTAGGGATGTGTATAGGGATACAGAACGCTTTGGACATAAAGAAAGGGAGTTCCATGATCTCAGAGATGCGGATCGCTATGAACGTAAACAGAAGGACCAATACAATCATAAGAGAGTTGAACGAATTTACAGTATAGAAGATGAGCAAGAGCGAAAGAAATTAAATCGCTACGCATATAGAGAAAAAGACAGCAATGATCAAAGAGACAATGACCAGTATGAGCAAAGAAAAGAGGCTTGCTCAAAATATAGGGAGAAAGATATTGATGACTGTCGAAAAGTAGATTTTTACAAATGCAGGGAATATCCAGATGTTGCATATAAAGAAAAAGACCACTATGCCTGTCAGGGTGATGACCAACCTGACTTTATGGAGAAGGAAACATATAGCTCTAGGAAAGATGCCAGGTACAGACTTGATGAGAAAGCTCAGTATGATCATAGGGAAAAGGGTCACTATGAACACATGGAGCATGGAACAAGACAAGACAGTTGGAGGAAAAAGGACCACTACCACAAAGATGCTGATCGCTATTATTTTAGAGACAAGAGTAAGAGAGAAAATCGAACTGATGACTGCTATGATAAGGTAGATAACTATTTTGAGGAGAGGGAGTGGGAGTATGATCAGTATGAGCAGAAACACAGGCGCTATGGCAAAATTCCTACAGAGGGGTACAGCAGTGACTGTGATAGATGGAGACGTATTAAGGAATGGAATCGAGATGTTTACCATGCACAAACAGTTAGAGAGAAGTATGTGAGTAGCTACGAAGATCCTGTCATTTACAACCAACCCGAATATGAGGACACCAAGAGTGGGGCACGCTTTGACCCAGACTCGGGAAGACTGGGCATAGAAAAACAAGACTTAAAAAAGCAGAAAGCTCATTATGTTGGTTCATTGGACAGAAACAGTTTCTACAGAAGAACAGCTCCAAGTTCACTTAGGAAATGTGAGTTTGCTACCAAGAGGAAAGAGAAGCAAGGTAAACATTTATATTCCTATATAGACAGTACCACAAAAAATAAAGAACAAATTGCTGTTAAGGAATGAAACGGAAAGCTGAGTAACTCTGTATGTGTAAACCTGCCAACACCATATAGTTTTTCACATAGACAACACCTTTATTTGTAGCCAGACTCTGACCTTCAGTCTCTGCCTTGTGCAGTGTCAGATAATTTCAGGAAATGCTAAAAGTGCTGATGATACTGTCACCAATGTAATTAGCCAGCAGTGTATGTGTGTCAATTGGTGCACTGACTCTGATTATGGGGTAGATTCTTCATTGATTCTTCACGAAAGGTGATATACGAGGCAAGGCATGTCGGCTAGAAAGACTAGTCAAGCAGGTTTTGTGGCTTTGTGTTTTTGTTGGCATGTTCTTTTTCTTCTTTTCTGTGTTCTTTGTATTTTGTTTCTAGAATCTAGTATCTTACATCACTTTGTCTGAACATGTGGGTGCCCTGCCTGGGAAAAGTACATTAGTTACGAAATAAAAATAAAATGGCTTGTTTCATCTTGCAGGGGAGAAAATGGCCCGGCTTAATTTTTTCTTACCATTTAATCATGACTAGATCCTGTGAGGTTCTGTGGTTAAAGCAAGTGAATTGTAGGGCTGGTCCTTACCCATCAAGTGAATGCAGTCTGGGAGGTTGACCTGATCCTGGGTCGAGGGTCAATAGGTCAATTTGACAAAATATTTTGGTTAAAATATGTATGTTTTGTCTTGGGTTCAGGTGTGCATGCATGTCAGGCCCAGGAGGGTCATATCCGTTCCTCTGAAAGTGTAACTTGTGTTACCTACTCATATGTGAACTATCCTCAGTTTGATGACCTTTATTAGTAAACTGTTTGTGTTCATTGTCTACGTAGCAAGAGGATAGTATTGTAAGGTATTTTGAAGTAAGATTTATTTGACCTCTGTTGTGTCTGACATAGAGCAGGTGGCCTGGGGAGCCCTGGGTAATCCTCTGTAGTGCAAGGCTATAATTACCCCCCGTTGGGGGAGGAGTGAGTCTTGGAAGTCTTGTCTGGGACTAGGATGTGCCTAGCACCAGCGACCCTCCTCTATGCAATCTAAAGGAGCTGAAACTTTAGAGAGACTAGGGCACTTCTGAAATATTCATAGTCTGAGCTCCACAATTTTGGGAGAAGTCTCTATTTTGTCCAGAGTATAGATTCTTTCTGTAAATATGATGCAAAGGTAATTTAGCCACAGAGCTCTTATGAATTAAGAGATGTATTATTTTAATCTCACAAACAATCAAACTCATCTTAAATTGCAGAGGTTGATTAAGTATCAGAAGTCTATTTGGCTTACTCAGTTTCAGGTATCTTTTTCATGTAACAAATACATTCTGCTGCAGAATTCGCTATGTACATTAACTAACATAAACACAAGTTCACTCACAGCATTAATCCAGCAGTATGTGTCTATCGAAACTCATGATGCTGGATTAATCCTGGTGCAGCTGTCCATGTGGATGGTCTGAAGGTGGATTACACAGAAACCTTTAGGAAACATTAACACAGCGTTCAAAAAATATTAAGCCTCCTGTAGGCCTGAGCAGCATCATGAACAGTCTACAATATGTCCTGGGAATAAGAAGTATTTAATTAATAATGTAGGTCAGCTACTCAGACACACATTACACAAAACATGCTGGTCACACAAGAGGACTCTTCACTATTGTAGTACAGAAGATAAATCAGGCCTAAATCTTACTACATATTGCCATTACTGGCTGTTTGATAGTTTGTTTATTTATTTATTTTCTTAATAAAATAGAATTTTAATATACAGGTATATTTTGAACATAAACATTCTGTGTAATATAATAAATGTATGTAACTTGTCAGTTTCAAGATTTTAGAGAACTATGTGTGTGACCATGTGTGTGAAGAGCACTAACTATTGTAGTGAGTTATCAGTCTGCTTACAGGCACCCACTTTACTGCTGAAGCATCACAATAGCAGCCCTCTAAAGATGATGCCAGTGTAAAACACCTTCTATGATTGACTGTTGTATGAGACCTTTTAGCTGTATTTTACTCTTCTCTTTTGTCCTTGAATGTCTTACTTTGTTTCCTTGGAGCCCCAGATAAAGGCAGTAGATGTGTGTTTATTTATAGCATATGTTTGTAATGCTAATCTGGCTGTTTTCAGGGGATTAAATACACCCAAATCATTTACACTGCATGGTTAGATTTGGAGCCTTATCAGACAGACAAGGGGAGGGAGACTTTAACAAAGTATTGCCAAGGCAGCACTATTGGTTGCTTTCAGACTAAGAATGACTGTATAGTGTGTCAGATTGTGAAAGGCTTGATGCTTTCATTTCAAAGTCGCAAAATATGCACTGAAATCTCTGTAGGTCCAGCAGGTTTGGCCACAGTTTGGCAGGAAATACTATAAGAACTCACTATCTAATGATATGAAATGATATTTTGGTTAACTAAGTAATGACAATAACCATCCTTAATGTTTTTTTGTTGTTGTTGTTGTTGTTTAGAAATTCTATTAGATATTGTCTAAAAAATGCATAGAACACAGAAAAGAAGAAATGCTTAAAGTACTAGTAGACATAAATATCTACCAGAGCTTGTTACAATGACTAATAGTGAACTCTGTAAATACTCTTGTGGTGTTTTGTTTCTGTTCTAGAGCTGCACAGTAAATCATAATTTGAATACAATTTAGGCATCTGTGATTCAGCAGTAAATATATGGTAATTAATATGTAAATGCTGAAACAGACAAGCCCGTTTCATGAATGCATACTAGTTTCAGGACTGCTCACATACTTTTGGCTGTGTAATAGTGCAGGCTTCACAACCTACACAAACTATTTGATGAGAGGTTTGACTAAGTCCAGAGGAAGTGCTGGAATGTGACCCCACTGGCTTTTGAACAATAGCAAGACAGACCTGCGCCTTTCTTTTAAGCAAAAATGTCAAGTGTGTTGCGTATCAGAATGTATTTTCTCTCTGATATTGAAGACTTTTGTTGAACACATTTGTTTACATGTTTTATTAAATGTATTGTATACTATGTGTACCCTGACCTGAACTGCAAGATTTGTACTTATTTCAATTGGAATGTTTACCTTAGACTTACTGTGGAATGATGTTGTAAAGTTGTATAAGCCAAACCTGTGTTTATAGCTTTGTTTTCCTTTGTAATAATAGCAAGTAATCTCAGATTTTTTCACATACAGTATTAGTTTAAACATAGGATCCAGCTCCCCTGCTCATATTTAGTCTCAGTTTAATAGCGGCTCTACCAGCACATGTAACTATGGCAACTGTGCATTCTTGTGTGAACTTTGTGCACAGTGCTGATAGTGTGTGACTTTAGACTGCTGTGATAGTCAAACAGCTCAGAGGGCGGACTTGCGGTGTCGGCTCATAAACCACGCCAGTTTCATGCTTCAAACAAAACTAACCGCTTGTGTCATTGCTTTCAATTCTGTAAATGGTATTTCAAGAAAATGGTCAGTGTTTTGCCAGAGTCTGATTTTGTTTTGTTTTGTTTTGTGTATGAGGCACAGTATTAAGACTCTAGGTATTTCCCACAAATGTACATTTAAGGAACAGTATATGGATTCAGACTCATGAAAAGGGAACATTCACCTGCTTGCTAATATGTATGTAAACAAAAGTGTAAGTGAGCACTAGAATCCAGAGAGGCCTCATTCAGAGAGATCCTTAAGATCTTGATGGAATTTAGATGAGTTGGACTTTAGAAAGGGATTGATCACTGCAAAATCCTGACAAGACCAGGACCAGACCTCCCAAAATCACTTGACATTGGAGTTGGGGTGTGTGTGTGTGTGTGTGTGTGTGTGTGTGTGTGTGTGTGTGTGTGTGTGTGTGTGTGTGTGTGTGTTTTGGCCCCAAGACTCCAGCTCTAGCCTTTTGTGAATGTGCACATCAGTGAGTGTGCTCACTCAGTTGTGTGTAATGGTTGCGGGTTCCCATGCATTCACATGTTAATGCGGTCTCATAATGAAGCCCATGGCTCAGAGATACATGGCAAGTTTTAAGCAACCAGCTTTAGAAGAACACTCTGCTCATGACTATGCCACATTTGTGTTTGTTTGAGGTTGCCAGGAAGACGTGTTTATGAGTTGACTAGAGGTAGGCGAAACCAGAAGTTATATGATTAATGCCTTTAGAGTTATTCTCGCAAACCTGGGCAAGTACTGTATGAGATCACTAGAATTACAATCTCTTTTGATTAGAGTAACATTATTGTTACTATCATTATTGAGTTTTCAGTTTCATTGGTGAGAGCGCTGCATCCTAACCACTAGACCACCAGGGGACCTAAGTTTAATTAATTATAATTTTTTTTTAAACTTTTATGTAACAAACATGGAAAACGCCCCTTCGCCCATGTCCATGCACTGATGCAATGTTCTCTTTTTTTTTAGTTTTGGTCTCTGTTTACAAAGTCAGGGCTTTAACCCAGGTAGTTTCTGTATAGACACCCCTGAGTGTGTTGGGGGCTGCAGAAGAAACTGTCAGAACCAGCAGCATGGAAAGATATAAGATAGCAACAGAACAGAGCAAGAAGGGTATAAAGAAAGAGAATTTTGGATATTTGCCTGGTATTACCCACTCCTTTCACATACAAATGTTTACTGTAAGCTTACACTTTCCTCTGGGTTCTATAGTCCCATTTACTACTCCCACACAGTATAACATTGATAAAGCAATTAATAAAGATGACTGACTGAATTTCACTTACTCGTCTTGTGTTAAATTGTGAATTCTTTTTACTAGTGAAAGTCAAGTCGAGTCAAGAAGCTTTTTACTAAAAGTGAAATACTAATTTTGGTCTTTATACCTAGGTTTAATATTGCCTGATTTGACTGTTTAGGTAGTTGCAGTTTAAATGGGAGCTTTTCAATGACTAACCTCTTGATTTCTCAACAGTTTGTCAAGCTCATTTATTGTTTAAGCAGAGTTGTTTGGCTGACTGCATTTATTACACTTGTTGAGTCATGACTAAAAATTTACTTCCGGTCTGTTTCAGTTCTCAGTCTCAAGCACATTCTTTGTAAAAGTGTACTTAAAAAATGCAAAAGCCACATATTGAGTTCAACATTTTAAACTTATAGTGTCTGCTTGTTGAAGAGTGCATGGGGGATTTCTCCTTTGAACAAACTGACTCATGATGGGTTGTTTCTTTCTGTAAAAACCAAACAAAAAAATGCATTTGAGTATGGAAGGTGAAGCAATTTATGTAAATCAACATTTATATTGTATTTTGCAGATGGCAAGTTGACAAACATGCTTAAAATAGTCAATATAAAATATAATACATCATTGTTTTGACAATATATGTTTAAAAAATTACACAGACATTTTGTGAATATATAAGCATCTAGAACATATAATTAATAAAATTAAATGATATATGCAAAAAATTAAGTATACAAGCATATGAGTAGTAATAATATTCGAAACTTAATTTAAAGTACATTTGAAACAGATGATATTGTGAGTTAGCGTATGACAACCATGTGATTAATCAAATAAAATTTAATATTTTCATAGATTGACAGCCCTAACATATATATATTTCATCTGTTCTAAATGTGCTTTAAATTAAGTTTTTAATACCCTAATCAACATGGGCATGGACAAATATGGCTGCTTTATGCAAATGTACTGAATGTTTATTATTAGTGAAAAATCATCAGGACACCAAACAGAACTTTTGCTGTGTTTCCACATGGATGGCTTTAATTGCCAGAGCATTTGAGACTTGGTGCAAAACAAATGTTGAGTTATTAAAAATATTTATTTTTTTTATATCTGAGTAAAGAAATTATGTCGAGAATAAAGGTGTTTTGCACCGAAGCTTTTAATTTAGCCTCTTTTCTATTAATTTATGTATATTTTTAATAAAAATGGTGAAATAAATATGTGTGATGCTTTAATTACACGTTAATAAAATAAGTGGCAATAAAATTTGTGTTAATGCAAATGTTAACATTAATTTTGACAGCCCTAATATATATATATATATATATATATATATATATATATATATATATATATATATATATATATATATATATACGTATATACATAAAATGAACAAGTGAGGTTTAGGCTGCAAGTGGGAAATCTGAAATCTGTTCTGGAAATCTTTTAAATCTGGGTGCAATCAAGCTGCAAAAACTGAATGTCCTTATGTAAATAAAATATAATTTATTGTGCATTTTCTTTCTCAAACAGTTAACTGTATGATCACTGTATGATCACACCCACATTTAATGCACAGTTTATAATGTATTCCTTGATATATTTACATAATGAAGACAGTTTTCAGTGGTTTAATAATTTTTTATATACATGGTGGGATGTGCTGTTTTAAGAATATTATTGTTTGGTATTAAGGTTCAATATATATTAATACATTAGAAATCAAAATGATGATTTAAAGGGTTTTTTTTTAGGAATCAGTATTATAAGGTGTAAGATAATAGACTGCATTAAATTACAGCATCTTTACCCATCTATAGGCAAGTTTTCAGATAAATTAAGTGGGATTTGGTTAGTAAGCAAATCCTTTATTTGTTTTTTTTTTGTGAATTAGCAGCATGACAACTTTAAATTAGTATGATCTTATTTTGAGTTTCATTTAATCTGGGAGGCACTGAATAGTTTGCTTCACATGCCTGTTGTGTGGACAGTTAAGCCTAAAGAGGTACTCTAATTCCATTCAGTGTAGCTAGTCTGTAAAGGTACATAGGAACAATTAAAGCTAAACACTCTGCAATGCCTTAGCCCTGATATTTTCAATTCCTGCTGTGTATTGTTGCTTAATATCTGATTCAATTTGGATTCATTGGGTCTTGTTTCTAAAACCTGAAAAGGAAAAAAAAAAAAAAAAGAAAAAGTCTGGATTTTGATTTCGCCATTCCACCAGCTTGATTTTTTTCTTTATAAAGTGTAGTTCATCTTTGTTTGTCACAGGTCTTCTGGCTGCAAAACAAGCCCAAATTATTATTATGATCTCTAAAATTGTTCTTGACAGGAGTTATAAGGTTTAATATGCTGTGTTTAATGATAAAACATCCCTGCCTAGTTTCTTCAGTCAATGCATATAATTTTAGAATTCTGGGTTGTTTAGATGCAATTTTTTTATAGTTTTTGAAGAAAATGACATTTCTATGAAAGTCATAATTGTTTTTTTTTTTAACTTGTGTTGACAAAAGCCTGTAGTTCGCATGTCATGTTATTTAAGGTAATGGCTGGTACTTTTTATTTCTGGCAATGTAGACACACACACACACACACACACACACACACACACACACACACACACACACACACATTGCAAATTGCCAATTACCCAAAAGTTCTGTTTTTCATGAAAGTAGTCATATTTGTTGATCAACTTTTAGTAACCTAAGTAACACAGCTACTAATTACCCTTAAAATGATGGAAGTCGGAAGGGTGTTGTTGTCATATATGTTTTTGTTTGTTTGTTCGTTTGTTTGTTTCTGTTGTAATTTGAGTTTATTTGTTTTTAGAAGTTGGAATAAAAATATACAGTTGAAGGAGAGTGTAGTAAATTACATTAAATGACATATAATCACTACAGTGTGATATGCCACAGTGAGAAATGTGACATATACTAGGTTTCCATGTGTTTTAATCTTAGATTTACATTTTTGTTTTGTTTAGAGATGGCTCTGCTGTCAGACCAGCCTAAATCTGTAGAACCAACACCAGCCTCTTCAGCCACCACCGAGGATCCAGAGCAAAGGATGCTAGAGAAGAGGTCAAAGGTCATAGAAGAGCTTCTTCAGACCGAGAGAGATTACATCAAAGCCCTGGAAATGTGTCATGATGAAATCATCGACCCCCTAAAGGAGAAAAAGGCAAGTAAAGCACTGTGTAGCGTTATAAATGCCTTGACAGTGCAGACTTTTTGAAATTAGTTTAAACAATTGGTAGGCATATAATTAACTGTTTTGTTTTTTGTGTTTACTTCTCTTTTTTGTTTAAACACAATACTTATACATTAAGGTCCAGAATATAGACTTTGAAGGGCTCTTTGGCAACATCTGTGATGTATTTGTTCTTTCCACACGTCTTGAAAAAGCTCTTAAGGACACTGACTCAATAGGTAAGAAAAAGACATCCAATTTGCTAAGTTTTCATTGCTGAAATAATTGATTGGTGACTGTATCATTTGCTTCTTAGGAAAAGTGTTCCTGGACTTTAAATCAGAACTGGAAGAGGTGTACAAGGTTTACTGTCAGAATCACGACGATGCTATTGCCTTGCTGGAGACCTATGAGAAAGATGAAAATATTCAGAAACAGGTGCTAGAGTGCCTGGAGAACCTCAGGTTAGTCGGAGTAAAGATTTGTGATTTGCAGATACATATATGTTAGCTCATTGCACAGGGTTTATACAACCACTTGTCTAGAGATTAATGTTCTTATTGATGTTGTTAAACAAAAAGGGCCAGTCATTGTGTAAATGACTCTGTGCACTGATAGTACTCGTGATCTTTTAGGCCTACTCCCCCAAAACAAATGATGTTACTGATGATCCTAAGTACACACACAGGGCTCTTCCTTATATAGTTGGCCCATTTTTTTTTCATACAGTGTAAATACAGAAAGGGTTCCTTGTCATCTTCTGTTTACTTGATAAAAGCAAATATATGGTCCTATCAAATGATGTGGTGAATCCTGATGTTTTCAACAAGTTTAGGAATATGAGTAACGGCCAAGAGTTCCAAACTTTTGCCATTTGGTTTTGCCTTTTCCAGCAAAACGAATGAAGCAAATGTAGAAATGTATAACTAGAGAACAATGTAAGTCTCTTAATGTAACTCTACTTGTAAGGCTTCTAGCTAAAATATTTTCCTCTATTTTTAAATAATTGTTTGCCTATAAACACGGTTTACCAGGCAAGCAGAAAAGGAATTGAGTAGTAAATTTTTTTGCACTTAAGTCTAACTCTTTTCCTACACAGTGATGTTTATTTTTTCATTAATTTATTTGTCTTTTAGTTGAGCTGACAGGGCATTGCTTTATCTGCGCTTCTGTCAGAACAGGACTTGGCTCTCTTGCTGTGTTCTTTTGAGAGCCATGTGAAAGTTTAGGGCCAAAGGAAGCAGACATTTAATTTTTTCACTCAGTGGGGATCCCTGTGGGGCCAGGGGTGCCTTACCGCTCCTTTAAATTAAAGTGGGTTACAGGCTGCCCTGGCAACTGAAAGTTTATTAAACTTATTTAATATATATATATATATATATATATATATATATATATATATATATATATATATATATATATTTTTTTTTTTTTGTATTTCTGATGGTTGCTTGATTCTTCAGTCATGTTATTTCAGGAAGTTCAACTAACTGTTAAAGTGATTTCACATTTTAATAAGCAATATCTAATGCTTTTGTGATAGTTAGTCTAGCTAGTAGTTATATATATTTGCAAACAAAGAAGCAGGTCCCTTAACCCGGCATAATCTGTTTGTTCCGTCTCTCTCTTTTTGTTTCTACCTTCCTCCTGACAGAAAGAATTACGATGGGTGGTAAGTCTAAACAAGCTTCTGCATGTGAAACGCCTGACAGCATGTGTGACATTTATTAACCCTCATAACTTGTTTGTTTATATGTGTGCTGCCAAGGGGATTATTTACTAAGTGATTTTTCTGTTTACTGTATATTTATATTGTTTATTTCTTATTTGGCTGTATTCTGACATGAAGTCTGCACATTTTAGAACCTTGGGTTGCAAATTGAATGTGTCTACATTTATAATATGTCAAATCAGAATTTACTCCCAAGTGAATTGTTGGCTTTTTTACTAAATGGAAACTAACATCAAGCTGTGTGGGGATATGATTGAAATATTAACACAAATGAATATATTTATCACATTTTGCTACTTATTTTTGTTTCTTTGAAGAACTGTGTCAAATTGTACACGCTTCTTCAAAAAACAGAAAGCCATGTCTGTTTTCTTCATAACATTTTTTTTTCCAACACTGAATAGAAAATTCATTAAGATGCAAAAGTTTTAACACCTTTGACATGGTTTTTTTTTTTTATTTTACCAGTCAAATATATTAAAGGGATATAAATCTCACTTCTTTCAGACTTGTATAACCAGTTAGCCTAACTTGTTTTTATT
The DNA here is from genome assembly GCF_014805685.1 of Silurus meridionalis. Taxonomy (NCBI): domain Eukaryota; kingdom Metazoa; phylum Chordata; class Actinopteri; order Siluriformes; family Siluridae; genus Silurus; species Silurus meridionalis. The sequence goes on along the minus strand of NC_060890.1, from coordinate 13,585,653 downwards.
CAAGCAGGCAAGTAAATGCACGTAATCTGACGAATCTCAGAAACCTTAACTGAGAAAGGTGCCATACACTGGACGTATTTATAGTCATATTTATTCAGTTTTAATCTATAATTTTGATTTATGGTGTGTAGATTGGTGTATGAAAAAGAACCCATTGTAAATAGATTACAATGAAAATAGATAATGTACATTGACTGTTGAGAATCTTATTTAATTCCTTTCTTTACTTTTTTCTCAGGGGGAAGACTAATTACATAAATCTGGGTTCATTCCTGATAAAGCCTGTGCAGAGGGTCATGCGTTATCCACTGCTGCTCATGGAACTTTTGAATGCCACACCAGAGTCACACCATGACAGGAAGCATCTTGCAGATGCAGTGTTGTCTGTCAAAGAAATCAATGTCAACATCAATGAGTTCAAAAGAAGAAAGGACCTAGGTATGTTCATTTGTTTCGAAGCCTAAATGGCTGGGCTCCTGATATATTTGTGCAAGTATTTTGCATGTGGTCATTCAGTATTAATGCTAGACTGCCCTCTACTGGTTCAGTGGTAAAGTACCGCAAGGTGGATGAGGACAGATTCATTGACAAGATCTCCAAACTAAGCATGCACTCCATCATCAAGAAGTCAAACAGAGTGAGCAGTCACATCAAGCACCTGACTGGAATTGCACCACAGGTATAATCAACTTCACATCCACATATTGGAAGACTTTCTTAGGGCTTCAGACTTTCTTTGTTTTACTCATTTTTGGATCTTTTAGATCAAAGATGAAGCTTTTGATGAGGCAGAGAAGCGATTCAGACTCCTGGAGAGATTAATCAAGTGTTTAATTAGGGATATCTCTCTTTATCTGCAACACATACGGGTAAGAATTCGTCTTCAGCTAAAACTAGTAATAGCACATTCAAAACTCAAAACTCATTTTAATTGATTAAACATGCAGAATCAAATATGTCCTTGCCTGGTTGCATGAAAACTGATATTTTCAAATAAAATTGGATACTCTTGAACTAGACTTTTTCCTGATGCTTGCCAATGTTAATTACTAGGAGTCAGCCTCTGTGAAGGTGCTGTCAGCCATCAGCTTCTGTGATATCTACACAGAACGACAACAGCAGCTGGATCCTGAGCGCTTCCAGAGAGCCCATCGCTGCATCAGTGACAAGCAGTTCACTGAATTTGTGAGTCTGGCCAATAAATGACATCAAAACACTTAACATAATTGTACAGTTGTAAATTATTATTATTAATAATAAGAATAACAATACATTTTAAGTTATATTGTACATCAGTGACAAAGAGCTGTGTATTTTCTTTTTTTTTTACAAAAAACATTATCTTGATGTGTGTCTGTGTGTGTGAGTAGAAGGAGAGAACAGAGGCTTTGGTCATCTCTCCCCTCAACCAGCTGCTTTCCATGTTTGCTGGTCCTCACAAGCTGATCCAGAAGCGCTTTGACAAGCTGCTTGACTACGATAACTGTAAGGAACGAGCTGAGAGGTTCAAAGAGAAGCGTGTGCAGGAAGATCTGCAAAGAGCGAGGAACACTTATGAGGCCCTGAATGCCCAGCTTCTGGATGAGCTTCCCAAATTTAATCGTGTTGCAGAGGATCTCTTTAACAACTGTCTGCTGGGCTTTTCCAAGGCACAGAGAGACTTCATGTTTTGTACACTGGAAGAGCTCACTCCACTCCTACAGGTGAGGATAGGTTAAAGATAATAGGGCATGTGTAGGGCAGCAGCGCTAAGAAAACAGGTTAATAAATGGTTTTCAAGCAAAACAATTTTGGTGAGATTATATGCCAGATGCTAGACAATGTCTATGCAATACCTACAAAACATCGTATATTTAACAAGTTAAGATGTTACAGTAAATTATCCTATAACATGTCTCTCTTCTGATAGCGCTTGGGTATAGGAGGCACAGAGGGGAACCTGGTGTCCCTATTTCAGGAAGAACACAACAGAGTGCTTCAGCTTTTACAGAGCTTCAGCTTTTTCCCAGAAAACCTGCCCACACCACGCAAAGCCTATGATAAGAAAACGCTGGAAAAAACAACTTCCAAGAAGCAGCTTCTAAACCCTGTGAGTTTGACTTATTTGTAATACTCAACCACAATCTCTCCAAGTATAAAATAGTATTTAAATCTCACTTTTCCCCCATATGTACAGCCAAACTGCAAAATACAGACAGCGGAGCATCGGACAGGGCTACTTGTTAGCTATGGCCCGGAGAGACTCTTCCAGGCTGAGAGGAATTTTAATGCTGCACAGGACCTGGATGTTTCCATTCAGGAGGGAGACATAGTGGGAGTCATCAAACAGCAAGACCCCATGGGCAGTCAGAATCGCTGGCTTATAGATAATGGTGGTAAGTATTTAAATTGCATTCCCAATTCCCAAAACGTTGGGACACTTTAAAATGTAAATAAAAAAAAATGCAATGATTTGCAAATCTCATAAACTCATACTTTATTCATGATAGAACACAGAAAACATATCAAATGTTTAAACTGAGTACATTTACCATTTTACGGAACTCAATAAGGTAAATTTGAATTTGATGGCTGCAACACGTCTCAAAAATGTTTGGACAGGGCCATGTTTACCACTGCGTAGCATCATGTCTCCTGTATACATCTGGGAACTGTGAAAACCAGTTGCTGAAGTTTTGAGAGAAGGATGTTTTTCCATATGTGTCTGATACAGGATATGAATAGAATATAAGATTTGTGAATCATTGCCTTCTGTTTTATTTACATTTTGCACATTGTCCCAACTTGTTTGGAATTGGGGTTGTAAAAAAAAAAAAAGAAAAAATTAAACCATATGTAAAAATAAGCTTTTACTATTTTTTGTATTTTGTTCATTGTGTACCTAACGTTTAAGCTTTTTGTAATAACTCCTGTCATTTATGTTTTCCCTCTAGTCACAAAGGGCTTTGTTTACAGTTCCTTCTTAAAGCCCTATAACCCACGACAGAGTCATTCAGATGTTTCTATTGAGAGTCAGTCTTCCAATGAATCAGGATATGGAGGCTCTTCCCCTGTTTTCTCACGGCAGAACAGCAACAGCACACTGAAATTTAACCATGAGACATCTACTGTCAGCTTCTCTTCAGCCCACACTCCAAGCCATGCATCACTATGCCTGTCTCAGGACTCTAACTCCTCCCAAAGGAGCCCCCTCACCGATAATTCATTGCCAAACTACCCTCCCAACAATCAGAGGGATACCCTTGATTCCACCTACAGGAATTCTTCTATTCAGAAAGAACTGACTGAGACTGTTCATAATGCTGCCAATCACAGGGACTATTCAGATTCTTTGTACCAAAATACTGGCAATTACAGAGATTCTCCTGACTCTAGTTACAGAGACCACTCAGACTCTTCAGAGACAGACTTTGGTTCCTCCAATAAGAGCTCTAGACATGATGCATCTCAGAGGCACACAGCAAACAGCCCACAGCAGAGACAGAACGGCGAGGGTTCACTGCAAAAAAGGAGGCCTCAGTACACTGCCAATGAGGACATAGAGCCTGACCACGAGCTGGATGGCCATCAGGTATACCATGGTTAATTAAAACAGACTTTTGTTTAATATGTCTCTACATAGTCTAATTTTAATTTTCTCACTCCTAACCTCTACCGTTTTGCTTGACTTTTTCAGATATATTATGCTCTTTACTCATTCAGTGCACGCTGTGCAAATGAGCTTAGCATAGAAGCCAATCAGAGAGTTCGAATCCTAGAGTTTCAGGACATGAATGGCAACCAGGAGTGGTGGCTGGGTGAGGCCAAAGGACGGCGGGGTTACGTGCCTTCCAACTACATCCGCAAGTCCGAGTACACCTGAGCATGATCATTGTAAGCGAGGCAGAAACATATCCAGCAACCCCAAACCACGACAGATAAGCTGAGCTTCAGAGACACATAGAAGAAAGGACAGTATTTTGCTTTTACTTTGTGAGAGATGGACTGATGTGGTGAATGTGAAAACTGACTGTTTCCTTTATTTTTCTTTTATAGACATTACCTCTGGTCTGATCTGCCATTTTTAATCAGCAAGTTGCATTTTTAGTTTGGAGAAAGAATGTAGTTAAATTTGTAAAACCTTGGATATGTTCAGGTGTCTGATCACTTATAAATGCCTGCATACCAGTTACTCATTAGGAAGTGCAAAAATTATGCTAGCACTTTAGTTGTGTGCTAAAAGAAAATAGGCCATGAGGTAAAGGAACTATAATGAAGTGTTAAAACCTGTGTTGATTATGTAAGCGTAACACTGGCATGAAATATTACTACAGAAAGTAAAGTAATAATAAAGGATGGGTACATGGTCTCTGGGAGAGAGTGATCTCTGGGAGAGAGTTCTGGGACATAAAGACTTCCTTGTTAGACAATCAGACACACCCCTTATTAAACTGTGTATGTGAAACCATTAGCAAATCTTTCAAATAATTTAGAACAAGACTCTGCATATGCTGAACAATATTTAAGAGTCCAAATAAAATGTGATTGTGTGTGTGTGTATATATATATATATATATATATATATATATATATATATATATATATATATATATATATATATATATATACTGTATATGTATGTATGTATGTATATAGAAATAAATGCAGTTCCATAATTTTTTACTTTTTCACTTTCTGAATGCAATGCTTCCCACAGCAGCTTTTACATGAGCCTTTGGGAGCCAGAACCACATTTGGAGTTTCATAAGTAGTGATTTAATCCACTGGTACCATGAGATCTTATTGGATCTTTTGATGATTACCACTTTAACAAACTATTGTTGACTTTTACTATGTTCATTTCTGATGCTGTATAGTAAACGTGTACTCCAGTCACAAACAATCTACTCTTTTTTTATTTGAAGTAAACATCTAGGAAAAACTACTGTAATGATTGAATGAATCTATACAATAATAAACCCCTTAACTTATGTGTTTGCCTTCAAATATATTCACACATGGCTTCTTGTATATGCATAAACATATGTTAGTTGTCTTGCTCATTTGTTTGGAGCATTTCTTGAATCATCCTTAATATTTGCAAACCAATAAATTTCTTTAAACAATTAGTACAAACAGCACAACATATTGGATAAAAAGCCTGCACATTTTTCAAAAACCTTACTTTTACCTCTAGAAAGTAAGTATTTGTATTAATAATTATATCATTGGGATCAGAATGTAAAGTCATTTTGTCATTGTTAACAAACAAGTTAGTCAAAATGTTTGGTCATGTCAGTATGACAGTGTACAGTTTCAGTATTTCCATATTTGGATTACAGTGATTGAAAATGCACAAAGCTAAATTTCTTCTGTATGGAATATATGCATTTTAGGAGCACAAATGTACACATTACCGGTACTCTATAAGGAATATTGATTGCAAGAGACTGGACAGGATTCACACTTATTCTGTACTGTCCTAGTGTTTGTTTACTTCCTGGTTGTACATCCATTTTTAGAAATTATAATTCTGTTTTGCTCTGTCTATATTTGCCAATTGAAGGTTCACGAGATTTACTTTTGACCTATTTTAGAGAACTAGTTGATCATTGGTTGATCTGATGCATACGCTTCCTTTCATTAGTGAAATGTAAGACACATTTACAAAAAAGGGTTTAATAGAAATTCTAAAAAAGCTTGAAAAATTATGATAACTGGTTTTAACCATTTTGCATTCAATGACTTATGCAATGAACTAATGCCTAGATGTTTTGCTGGTTAAGACTATTCAAGTGAGCACTGATATAATATATTTGAATTAAATGACAAACAATTGATTATGTAGAAAACAGCAGACAATAGTACAAAATCAATTAAATTAATGCAAATAGGCATTTGCAATTTGTTCAACTCTGTCTGTCTGTCTGTCTGTCTGTCTGTCTGTCTGTCTGTTTGCCTGTCAATCCATCAATCTTTACAAACAGTTCTGTGCAAAAGTTTTAAACAGTTGTGAAAAAATGCCAAAAAGGAACAATACAAAAAAATAAATAAAGTGTTAATAATTTGATATCTTAATTTACAAAATAGAAAGGAAATGAACAGAAGAGATATATCAATATGGTGTGTCCACATTAAATTTTTTTCTTTTGCACACTTTGTACACTTGCACACAGTATATATTACTTTGATTGGGATTTCACTTCTGTTTTCATTTTCTTTCTATTTTATTAATTGATAAAAAAATTAACGATTACATTCGTAAGTAGAGCTTAAATTCAATAAAAATATAAGCCCGTAATTGAAAGTCAATGTTTAATGAGATCAATCTTTATAAAAAAAAAAAAAATTAAGCAATTTAAACATTTCTCTTAAAATATTTTGCCTACAAATGGTCTTAGAAAAAATAAGCAGCCTGATGCTGTGGGGGTGTATTTTTGCAACAGGGACTGGTCAGGACCAACTGGTCAGGGTTGATGTAAAGCTAAATTGAGCAAAGTACAAGAATATCTTTATTAAAAACCTAATAATGTAATCCTAGAATGGCTCATTCAGAGCCCTGACTTGAAGCCTATTAAATATCTCTGGAGAGACCTAAAAATGGCTGTCCATCAAGGGAATGGCAGAAAATCCCCAATTCAGGTGTGCAAAGCTTTTTACATCTTACCCAAAAAGACTCAAATCAAATCAGATTTTATTTTTCACATACAAGTTGGTCGTTCCAAATCTGTGATTTCAAGAATATTGAATCTTTACAACATCACAAATTCATTCAAGTCCGCCAAGAAGGCTGGTCGTCCACGGAAGACAAATACAAGAGAAGACAGGATACTGCGGAGGATCTCAATGGGCAATCGTTTCCATGCTGCAGCTGGAATTGCTCACCAGTTCAGCGCTGAACAGGGTAAGGATCTGTCTCATCATACAGTGTCTCGACTCCGTGTCATTTGGACTGAAAGCCCACTCTGCAGTGACCAAACCTCTCATTAGCAGAAAGAATCAAAAGGCTAGACTAAGCTTTGCTGAGGAGCATGTTGTGTGGACAGAGGAGAACTGGTCCAAAGTTCACTTTAGGGATGAAAGCAAGTTTAATTTATTTGGGTCCAGTGGGAAACATTATGTACAAACTGGAGAAAGACTGAACCCAAAGTGTGTAAAGAAGTCAGTGAAAAGTGGAGGAGGAAGTGTCATGGTTTGGGGCATGTTTTCTGCAGCAGGAGTTGGGACTCTTATACAGCTACATGGCAGAGTGAATGCAAATGTTTATCAGAACCTTCTTTAACAACATATGGTTCCTTCCCTGCGTTCATCACTCAATCAGACTGCAGTGTTCATGCAGGACAACGCTCCATATCACACAGCAAAACAGGTAAAGCAGTTCTATGAAACTGAAAACATTGAAATAATGACATGGCCTGCCCAGAGTCCTGATCTCAACCCAATAGAGAACCTCTGGAAAATCCTTGGCGACAAAGTTATGGCCAAGAAACCCACTACAGTCACCGAACTGTGGAGGAGACTGAAAGAAGAGTGGACCAAATTCACACCAGAGCAGTGTGAGAGACTAGTGCTGTCCTGTGGCCGCAGATGTGCTGAAGTCATTCAGAGCACACTTACACTTCCTACTAATTGCTGACTGTTGTAACCGTTGATCAGTGTGCTTTCTGCAAAAGAATGTTTTTTTAAAATACCTTAGTTATTTTGTGGAAAAGGTGTTCTGGTAGCATGGTATAGACAGGATGAAAACTCCTTCAACTGTTTAGCAGTGAAAATGACATTATTTCAGAATTGTTCAATTGGTTATAAATTGTTATTTAAGTGGCCCAAATTCAGTGTGTGTGTGTGTGTGTGTGTGTGTGTGCATATATATATATATATATATATATATATATATATATATATATATATATATATATATATATATATATATATATATATATATATTCTCTGTGCGTATATACATACATACATACATATATATATATATATATATACAGGGAGTGCAGAATTATTAGGCAAGTTGTATTTTTGAGGATTAATTTTATTTGAGGATTTAATTTGAACAACAACCATGTTCTCAATGAACACAAAAAACTCATTAATATCAAAGCTGAATATTTTTGGAAGTAGTTTTAGTTTTAGCTATTTTAGGGGATATCTGTGTGTGCAGGTGACTATTACTGTGCATAATTATTAGGCAACTTAACAAAAAACAAATTCATACCCATTTCAATTATTTATTTTTACCAGTGAAACCAATATAACATCTCAACATTCACAAATATACATTTCTGACATTCAAAACCAAACAAAACAAATCAGTGACCAATATAGCCACCTTTCTTTGCAAGGACACTCAAAAGCCTGCCATCCATGGATTCTGTCAGTGTTTTGATCTGTTCACCATCAACATTGCGTGCAGCAGCAACCACAACCTCCCAGACACTGTTCAGAGAGGTGTACTGTTTTCCTCCTTGTAAATCGCACATTTGATGATGGACCACAGGTTCTCAATGGGGTTCAGATCAGGTGAACAAGGAGGCCATATCATTAGATTTTCTTCTTTTATACCCTTTCTTGCCAGCCACGCTGTGAGTACTTGGGCGTGTGTGATGGAGCATTGTCCTGCATGAAAATCATGTTTTTCTTGAAGGATGCAGACTTCTTCCTGTACCACTGCTTGAAGAAGGTGTCTTCCAGAAACTGGCAGTAGGACTGGGAGTTCAGCTTGACTCCATCCTCAACCCGAAAAGGCCCCACAAGCTCATCTTTGATGATACCAGCCCAAACCAGTACTCCACCTCCACCTTGCTGGCGTCTGAGTCGGACTGGAGCTCTCTGCCCTTTACCAATCCAGCCACGGGCCCATCCATCTGGCCCATCAAGACTCACTCTCATTTCATCAGTCCATAAAACCTTAGAAAAATCAGTCTTGAGATATTTCTTGGCCCAGTCTTGACGTTTCAGCTTGTGTGTCTTGTTCAGTGGTGGTCGACTTTCTGCCTTTCTTACCTTGGCCATGTCTCTGAGTATTGCACACCTTGTGCTTTTGGGCACTCAGTGATGTTGCAGCTCTGAAATATGGCCAAACTGGTGGCAAGTGGCATCTTGGCAGCTGCACGCTTGACTTTTCTCAGTTCACGGGCAGTTATTTTGCGCCTTGGTTTTTCCACACGCTTCTTGCGACCCTGTCGACTATTTTGAATGAAACGCTTGATTGTTCGATGATCACGCTTCAGAAGCTTGGCTATTTTAAGACTGCTGCATCCCTCTGCAATATATCTCACTATTTTTGACTTTTCTGAGCCTGTCAAGTCCTTCTTTTGACCCATTTTGCCAAAGGAAAGGAAGTTGCCTAATAATTATGCACACCTGATATAGGGTGTTGATGTCATTAGACCACACCCTTCTCATTACAGAGATGCACATCACCTAATATGCTTAATTGGTAGTAGGCTTTCCAGCCTATACAGCTTGGAGTAAGACAACATGCATAACGAGGATGATGTGGTCAAAATACTCATTTGCCTAATAATTCTGCACTCCCTGTATATGTATGTATGTATATACGCACAGAGAATATATATATATATATATATATATATATATATATATATATATATATATATATATATATACATGTATATATATATATATATATACACGTATATACGTATAAATAGGAGGGATCCACCTGCCACGCCCCCTTTGGTGGCTCTCTATGCCTCCGCTCTCCCTAGAGCTCCAGGCTTAACCACGCACACCTGGTGCTCATCATCATTCATGCCTCCACTCTCTCTGGAGCTCCAGGCTTAATCACGCTCACCTGGGGCTCATCATCACTCCACCCCGCTTCTACATAAGCTCCTCACTCACACTCACTCCCTTGTTCGTTATTGTATGGGTTCATGGTTTCATGCAGGACTTTCCTTTCAGCGCATCTCAGATCAGCTACACTTCTCCCCAAGCACACCTCGGACTCTCTCAACCCAAGGACTGCCATGTGCGTGCGTGCGTGCGTGCGTGCGTGCGTGCGTGCGTGCGTGCGTGCGTGCGTGCGTGCGTGCGTGCGTGCGTGCGTGCGTGTGCGTGTGTGCTTGTGGAGCTGTACTTCGCCTTCCGCCTCCGTTTCATTCGCACTGTGACAATATATATACACTGGAACCCACTTATCTCAACCTTGGTTAACTCGACAACCCTATTAAGTCGACGTTTTTGGAGTGGAACTGCCAAATTCTCGCTTTGTCTAAGCATTTTTTATCGGTTATGTTGACTTTTTTATGTCGCCGAACCCTAATATCTCGAGCACAAGGGGGGAAAAATTTGCCATTTAATGTCGGTTATCTCGGTGCAGCCGCAGAAGAACTCGCGAAAGTGGCGGAAAAATCATGCCTTACAGATGCTACAGGTGATGTATTGTATACTGGTGAATCTCTGCTGTTAGTTAGTGCACATATGCCTTTTGTTGTTAAATGTTATGCAAAAGCTGTGCTTGGTAGGAGCGTGGTGCAGAACGTGGGATGCAAAAGCATAGAATGAACAACGGCAGGATCGGGGGAATCCGTGATGCGCTTTGGGAAGAAAAGCGCAGCCGTTGAGAGAGTGCCGGTGGGAAGGCACGTACCGGGATACGCATGAGCGATAACAACGACCGCCGTGAACCAACATATACCAACAATAACGGACGGTGAGAGTGTGAAAGTTTAAATAGGAGCTGGTGATGCTGCTAAACGACCACCATATGTGCGCGATTGAAACCGGGAGCTTCAGAGAAAGTGGGCGTGGCAGGTGGATTCCTGACAGTTAACAAACATGTATGTAGATTTTTATAGCATGCCTTCATCAAACAAATCGTGGCAACGCTGTTGTGTAAAAACCCCTTCAAAAACACGTGCATGCACATTCTCATTTATTATTTTTTCTCATTTATCATGTACATAAAGAAATTTTAAGCACGTTAATATATCGCCGCCATATTGATTTTCGTTTATCTTGATCATCGGTTATCTCAATGCTTTTTGGCGACCCCCTAGGACATAGACATAACCGGGTTCCACTGTGTATATATATATATATATATATATATATATATATATATATATATATATATATATATATATATAATATATATTTGTCAGGGTACGGACCACGAATCGGAATGGGCGGAGATCGGAGGCAGAAATCGGGGGCTGAGCAATGCCTACAGCGGGTCCAGAGGCCGAGAGACGCCCACTGCGAGGTTCAGAGACCGTGCGACAGCCACGGCGAGGTTCAGAGGGCATGCAATGCCCACGGCGGAGTTCAGAGGCCGAGCGACATCCTCGGCGGAGGTCAGTGGCCGAGCAACGTCTTCGGCGGAGGTCAGAGGCCGAGCGGCGCCCTCGGCAGAGGTCTGGGGCAGGATGAAGCCCTCGGCGTGGATCGGAAGCTGAGCGATGCCCTCTGTGGAGGACAGGTGCAGAGCAACGTCCTCTGTGGGTGTTTGAAGCATATCCTGGGGTATTATTGCGCCGACGGCCGGATTTAGGAACACAGTGATGTCTTCGGCAGGGCTTCGAGGCATAACGACGCCCTCAGAGAAACTCAGGGGGGTGACGACATCCACAGCGGGACTCTGGAGTGCTTCGGCACCTTGGAGGGAGTTTTGAGGCGCGACGGCGCTTCTGGGGGTACTTTGGACTGCGTTGTCACTCTCGGAGGAACTTGGAGGTGTGACGTCGCCCTGAGAGGAACTTGGGGACGTGACATCGCCTTCCGAGGCACTTGGAGACGTGACTCTGTCTTCAGGGGAACTTGGAGACGTGACTCCGTCTTCAGAGATAACTAGAAGGCGAGACATCGCGCTTTGAGGAGTTTGGAGGTGAGACGTCGCCGTCAGAGGGACTTAGAGGCGAGACATCGCCGTCATAGAGACTTGGAAGCAAGACGTCGCTATCATAGGGACTTGGAGGCGAGACGTTGCTGTCAGAGAGACTTGGGGGCAACACTTTGCTGTCAGAGGGACTTGGGGAAGTGAAGTCGCCTTCTGGGGAACTTGGAGGCAAGACGTCGTCTTCTGGGGAACTTGGAGGCGAGACGGGCCATCCGGAGGGGTTTGGAGGCGAGACGGGCCATCCGGAGGGGTTTGGCGGCAGTACGCGTTCCTTTTCGTGGCCAGGCGGCGGTACAAAGTCCCCTTCGCAGCCAGACGGCGGTACAAAGTCCCTTTCGCAGCCTTTTTCGCAGCTGAGTGGCACCCTCGGCAGAACACTTGAGCTGAGCGGCACCCTCGGCGGAACACTGAAGCAGCGCGGCACCCTCAGTGGAACACTGAAGCGGAGCGGCACCCTCGGCGGAACACTGAAGTGGAGTGGCGCGCTCTGCGGAACACTGAAGCGGAGCGGCACCCTTGGTGGAACTCTGAAGAGGAGCTGCGCTTTCGGCGGAACACTGGAGCGGCGCGCTCGGAGGAATTCTGGAACCGAGCGGCGAGCTTGTAGGAACTCTGGAAAGGAGAGGCGCCCTCGGAGGAACACTGGAGTTGAACGGCGCCCTTGGCGGAACTCTGAAACAGAGCGGCGCTTGTAGGAACTCTGGCACGGAGCGAAGCGCTCGTAGGAACACTGAAACTAAGAGGAGTGCTTGGAGGGACTCTGGAGCGGAGCGGAGCGCTCAGAGGAACTGAAGGTGCAGACGCAGAGATCTGCCATTGTCATCCCGAACATCCCCAGGAGTTGCCTGATGGAATCGGCGTAAGAACCAAAATTGCCTCCCTCAGCGCTCCACGGCCTGCTGGCTCTAGAGAGAGCATCTCCAGACAGGAGGGAAATACAAAAGGCGATTTTGGCCTGTTCGGTGGGGAATTGGGATGACTGCACATCCACGTATCTGCCGACACTCCGTAGGAATCTCCGCCACTCGGCCATCTCACCGGAGACGCGAGCTAGGAATTCCACTGGGCTCTCGGAGGGGCGTAGCGCAGCCACGCTTGCATGCTCCGGAGCCGGCGAGCATGATCCGCGAGAAGCGGCAGCAAGCTTCCAGGTAAAATCCGAAGCGGAGTTCGGTTGCAGATCTATTGCGGTAGGCGATTGCGTTTTCGTTATTGGTTGGACCTTCTGTCAGTCTACGGACCACAAATCGGAAGCGGGAGTAGCTCTATCATGTTTTTTAAGGTAAACAGAGCACAACACAGAGTCAGAGAGCGTACGAACGGTACCGAATTCAATTTGAATGATTGTAGTATCAGCCTGCAACATTAAACACAAGCTTCTCTTTTCATTTCTCTTTTCATCGCTTTCCATAATGAATTTATTTATGCCTCTGGGAAATGTATTTTGCAGTTTGTCTATTTTGAGATTGCCAAATAATAGAGGACCAATGCTTAAAGTGCTCAATAAATTGTAGTTATTATATAGTTTTACCCCACATCACACTTTTACATATATTGTTTTCTTGTCGTATTTAAAAAAAAAAAAAAACTCATTAAACACTGATACTCATACACAAGCTTCTTTTTTCATTTGCACTTAAGCATTTATTAAGCATGTCGATGTAAAAAGCAAAATAGAGTTCAAAGGGCTGATTTTAAGTAAACATGCACAAATGTAAACCTGGCCTTTGACCTACAGGATAGAAGTCCGTTATATTTCCAAAAATCATCCAGTTTTTGTCATGCTATTTTCAATGTCTTTTCTTAAGGCCCATTTGGAATAAATGTAGAAACAAATGTTGTGCAGTCTTTCAGGGAGTTTTATTGAAGGTTAGATGTGATAACTATGAAGGATATGTTTATTATTATCTTATTATAATAAGACACAGACCCTCTTTAATCACTAAGCTTCATTTTTTTGACCAACGTTTTATTAATGATATTGAGGGTTCTATAGCATCTAATGTAAAAAGCAAATATTAGTTAAAACAGCTGTAGTCCTGACTGTTGACCTACAAGAGAGAAGTCTCTCATAGCACATATTATATTGATTTCCAAAAATTATCGGGTAAACTCACAAGGGGAACAATATAAGAAAATACCCATGTCTAAATGTACACCTGATTTATATTATCTATATACAAGTACAAGTGTACATTAAAGACTACAATCATACTAAAAAGAGTGTGTGATGGTAAAGGGGCACAAGGTTGGACATGAATCCATGAAAAAATCAATGCATTAAGCTAATGTTTACCAGGTGGGGAGGAGAGACCTGTATGCATGATTCCTCCATCCAGGAGTCTGAATGATTTTTGCCTACTGTTTCATGACTGTGGTGAACTCTCTCCTGTAATCCGGTGACAGTGCTGGCAGTGCCATGCTTCGAATATTGTTGCTAATGCTGAGCCTGCAAACCCTTACCCAGGCAGCAGCAGAAGAAAGTGAGGTACGTAGCAAATATTAAAACACTTTCCTAAAATGTAAGTGTACATTAAACAGATGTTAATAAAGAATGAAGAAAACTAATTCTGAGAATTGACTAAGGGATTGCTAACTAATGTATATAAAGGACACTTACAGCTATATCACACACTGACCCACACCACTCACTATACGATATTGGGTTTAGTCTTTTGGTATTTCTTTGGATCAGCCAAAATTATTCACACATAAATTGAATATGAATTAATGAATAAAGAAGAAACTGTTGAATATTGAAATTATGTATTCTTTCAGGGACATGTATTGAAGATTGTAGATGTTATAGCTGAAGGTGAGGTTTATTATTAATTTATTTTATATCTAATTCCATTGTCCTTATGTACCTTTCTTACCTAAACCTTTTTTGGAAATTGTTTTAGATCCAACACCAGCAGCTAATGATACATTAGATGACTACTATGAAGAAACTTCTACTAATAATCAAACTGATAACAATTCCGAATGGTTGTATCAATTCATTGAAGAGACAGGTAACAAATATGCAGGATCTTATTGTGCCATTTGTAACGACAATTCAGACAAATCAGAAAAGGTAGGTACAGTTTGTGAATGGAAAACTCGTAATGAACAATAACAAAGACGATTTTCTTGTTAAAAATATACTTCTGATGAGAATTTAATAATGAGTTTATTACTTTCACAAAAGCCCTTAAAGTGATTCAAAAGAAACATGCAATGAATCTTTTGTCCTTTATAGAAAAGTATAATTTATCGAATAAACCATAGCCCTATTTATTTCTATATTATTTTTAATTTATTATTATTATAATTATAATAATAATAATTATTATTAATTGTATTTATTTATCTATTTTTTCCTCTTTGCCCTAAATTTATCTGTATATATTTGTATTTTCATGCACCTGTTCTGTGTATTGTAATGTTATTACACGATGTTTGTATATGGCTAATTGCTTAATAAAAATATATATATAACAAAAAAGGCTGTTGTATTTCCTGTATATCTTGAATGACAGGTGTCTTGTCCAATGATCAGTAAGTGTTCCATTCACAAACTGTACTTACCTTTTCCGGTTTGTCTGAATTGTCGTTGTGTTTTCAGATATGTTAATGTGTTTGCGGATTTGTTATTTTGTTTTTGGATTTGTTATTTTGCGTTTGCATTTGTTATTTTGTTTTCGGGTTTGTTAGTGTTTTCCAATTTGTTAATTTGTTTTCTGAATTGTTAATGTGTTTTGCACTTCTCGGCTACCGTATGATGCACTGCAAAACACTTATTTATTAAGATATATAGAATATAATGGTATTTTATCTCTTTTTCTCCCACCCTCTTGCTGTCATTCAGATGAATGTGATCCAAATCCCTGTTACAACAATGGTGTATGTACAAATGATGGTGAAGGCGATTTCAAATGCGAATGTCCCCTTCCTTTTAAGGGAAAACGCTGTCAAACTGGTTAGAGGCTATTTTCTTACTATTAACATTTTTTATAAGTTCTTGGTGCATTCGTTTATTATGGGTTTCTCTGTTTTTTAGTTATAAATGCGTGTAAGCATGCCAAATGTGGCCGTGGCGAATGTGTTATTATTGACGATAAGCCATTTTTTGAGTGCAAGTGTTTTGCCCCCTTCCAGCCTCCCAACTGCAGGAGACGTAAGTGTGAACAATGTTCCTCAATGACAGGAAACAAGCAGTTTTTATAACAGTGCTTACACAGTTAATTTAATATTTTTTAAATTCACTTTTATTCATTAAAATATTTAACTAAAAAGCTAAATTAATTTTGCTGCTTACAATTGTGTTTATTTTCTGGTTTTGTAAAAGTCTTTATGTTGTTCTGTTTCAGCCTCAGCATGTAATCCTAATCCCTGTTTGAATGGTGGAACATGTGTAAAGGGTCGTACAAGGGCTAGTTTCTACTGCAGTTGTCCTGATAACTACAGAGGAAAGTTCTGCCAAGTTGGTAATGTATCATATTATTATTTACATTTCATTGCTCTTAAAATTGATTTACTATATTTTTTATCAATACACTGCTGATTAACAGTATTTGCCTAAGGTCCTGATGATTGCTATGAGGGAGATGGGGCATCCTACAGAGGTTTTGTCAGTGAAACAGAAGATGGACACGATTGTCTGCATTGGAACTCTCACCTCATTGCAGCTGGTATTTCTGAGGATAGTGCTAATACAGAGCAAGAAGAAGAAGAAGAAGAAGAGGAGGATGATGGAGTAGGACAACATAACTATTGCAGGTCAGATATGTGTGTGTGTGTGTGTGTGTGTGTGTGTGTGTGTGTGTGTGTGCGCATGTGCATGTGTGTGTGTGTGTGTGTGTGTGTGTGTGTGTGTGTGTGTGTGTGTGCGCATGTGCATGTGTGTAAATAAGAAAAAAGAAAAAAAAAAAGTAGTAAATCTGATACATTTCCTTCCTAGCATTAATAGGAAGCTATATCTAAACAGAATAATCCATGTATAAACACAAGGAGAAAATCTATATTGTTTGTCAACATACTTGTTGTGATTTAATAATAAAAAATTAAACATGGCACAAGCTATAACATCATGTCATAATTATGGCATTATAAATCAAAACGAAACATAGAAAACTCCAACCCTTACACAAATCATAATGACCAACACTGGCTACATTACAGTAACAAAAACTGCCACTGACAGCTCTACACCAGTTACACCTCTACACAATTATGTAACTTACCTTGAGAAAACCTGCAGGTGATGATAGAAGTTTACATTTACTTTTTTAGAAGTCCTTTCATTCGTTGCAGGATTTAGCTTGTGCATCTTGCAATTCGTGCAGGACCTTACAAAGAGAGTGAGGCTCATTGTTTATCCTTTGGGCAAACTCCAAATGCAATTTTAAATGGCAACTATTTTATAGTTATGGTAGTATTAAATCTATTAAACTTTTCCTTTCCTGGTCAATTTACATTTTAGTTAATGTAGGAATAGATGCCACTTTAATTACAAACAAATTGACTCTATTTAAGTAATTATGTGACTTGTAAAGGAAAATGGCTACACCAGATCTAATTTAGCGGTTTTTAAAGCATGTGAGTTAATCCATATGCAATCACAAAGATTAATTTATTTTATCTAATTTTTAAAAGTCAACCCCCCCCTGCTAATGTACTATTAGATTATACTTATATCTTTTTTAATATAATAGTATGCTGTATTTGGTGTAGATCCATGGCAAAAAAATGTGCACCAGGTTGTAACCTTAAACAATGTGGAAAATTTCTAGTGGATGAGTACATTGTCACTGTAAATGTATATGAATTGGACATTAAATTATATAATTGGACATTCTTTAATAAAGAAACCCAGATGGAGAGAGCCAGCCTTGGTGTTTCATCAGATACAATAACACATTAAGCTGGGACATCTGTAATGTCACACGCTGCCCTGAACCAGGTACACATCCTTTTTTTTCCTTCTGTCCACCCTCTTCTACTAACCACACACCCAGTTATAACAACATTCTTAATTTTCTTATAGATGTAACACCAACTGAAGCAACAAACAATGAATTCACCACATCTGCTCCAGAAGAAGAGTTCTCAGTGTGTGGAAAGCTATGGCCAGGAAGGGTCGCTCCTAGAATCTTTGGTGGAAGGAAAGCGAAACCTGGAACTCATCCCTGGCAAGTTTCTTTGCAGGGGCGCTCCAGACATAGCACCAATGATTTCCATCACTTTTGTGGGGGAATCCTCCTAAACTCATGCTGGGTCCTCACTGCTTCTCACTGTTTGTAAGTGTTGCTTGCAGAAGCTGTGTTGAAGATTGTATCAAGAAAAATTTAAATCCTATATAATTTAAATAGCAATTAATAAATTTACATGAAAGATGGAAATAAATGTGTGTTTGTGTTTGTGTGTGTGTGTGTGTGTGTGTGTGTGTGTGTGTGTGTGTGTGTGTGTGCATTAACAGACACAGCACAGTTGAGATGCAGGTGGTTCTGGGTGGGGTGGACCTGGAAAAGCATGAGGCTGCAGATCAGACTTTGGCAGTGGAAAAATATATAAAGCATCAGAACTACACAGACATTGATGATATCCAGTACAATGACATAGGTCGTCTATCTAATTCATTGCAAAGACACATATTCCAATTTTAATACAAACATAGTATTTTAATATCATTCCATATTTTTATATCAGCATCCTTGAATATGAGCATATAAAATCTTTAAAGATTTTCTTCATGTATCTATTATCTAGTAACAAACCTGGTTATATCACTTCTGAATTAATGAAGAAGCCGTTCATTGTGTTTGTTTTAATAAATATCAGCCCTGCTCAAACTGAAGGCTATGTCTGAAGATGGACATTGTGCCAGAGAGACCAAGTTTGTTAGAGCTGCCTGTTTACCAACTGGGCCCCTTCCTGATGGGATGGAATGCACTATATCAGGCTATGGAGTCACTGAGAAGGGTAAGGCTTTTCTCTCCATCCCCTTACCTCTTATTTGCTTAATTGTGACCTTTATTCGTTTACACTTTCTTTCTACTTTAAGATGAGAGTGGTTCCAGTCAGCTGCTAGACACAAAGGTCCTCCTGATTAACCAGGACCGTTGCAAGGCTCCTAATGTTCTTGGTAATGTGCTGGATGAGGGCATGCTCTGTGCTGGACGAATGCAAGGAGGTGTTGATGCTTGCCAGGTGTGTATTTTATATGAGGATGTGGCTAGACCAGAAAAAAAAAAAATCAGTGTGCATAAAAGTATTGTAGGTGTATGTAAATTAATTGGTTTATATTGTTTAAATTTACTGTATTACTTCCCTTACTTTAAAATTACTATGATTTTATTCTAATAATTACAATGAATTGCAAATGTATCTTTTCATGAACAAGGATTGTTATTCTGAACCTGATCATTGGTTCAAGGATACAATAGCAAAAAAATGAGTGCCATATTGTAATCTCAAGAGGAGTGTTGATGTGCAATAAAGTAGCATATAGAGTAATATTACTGTACAGTAGATCTTTTGCATGTAAAGAAGCATTGGAAGATTGTTTTTCGATCAATAACATTATTTGAATAGTACATACTGCTGTATTAAATTTAATATGTGGGCAGTTTTAGGAATATTGTGTAATACAAAATGAATGCATAGATATTATTATTGTTGTTGTTGTTGTTATTGTTCATGTGTTGTTATTGTTACTAAGAGGTTTTTTTTCATTGCTTTTTTTCTGTTTAAAGGGAGATTCTGGGGGTCCACTCATCTGTAGGCAGAATGGCACAAATTTTATCTATGGTGTAGTGAGCTGGGGTGACGGCTGTGGAAAGAAGAATAAACCTGGTGTTTATGCCCGTGTCACCAAATTTATTGACTGGATCAATGAAAATATGCGTTCTACATAAAGTGGGGATATACTTTGATGTGACACAATGACATATTTTATCCAGCTTTCACAAAACTTATTGTCAAGCAAGTAATGAAATTATTATGTTTAGATTCTCAACATCGGGACTATAAACTCTTCACAAGCCAATAATTCGGATTTCTATTCCCTTACTATACAATGTTGTTGACAAGAATTAAAATGAGAAGTTTTATTCATTAAGACAGCACACTGAAAACTATTTTTAGCAGCTACTATTTAAATGGCTGATATTTATCTCTTTATCAGTATTCAGGTACTCACTAGGGACCATATTTTATATTAAGTGTACACAGTAAGGATTAATATCAGTATTGTGTATCCATTTGAAAAACTCTGTCTTGGATGTATAAAATAAAACTCTGGCAACCTTAGAGGTGTGTTATATAAATGTATTGCAAATGGATGACATGTAGAAATGTTTGTCAATTTAGTGCAAAACTGTTCATATATATATATATATATATATATATATATATATATATATATATATATATATATATATATATATATATATATATTCCATCTTCTTGGTTTCTAAATTATACCATGCATTCTTTTTTATGTTTATCCTGTCCATATGGGATATTCTCAGCAGCAGGAAGTGGTTTTCAAGCGGTATATTATGGTTATGACTAATGCATATACAATGACCAGTAAAAAAGTTATGGGCAAACTTACTTTAATCGTATTTAACATCATGGCTAGAATGCGGTTCAACTAACAGCCAGCTGTGCTTACACAAATCAGTATTTTAATTGATTTCATTTCATTTCATTTTAGCACTATAAAAAGTTATGTACCAGCTGGTTCAGAGCCATTTTTTTCTAACAACCATCACCCTACTGAACTCTAAACTACACTACTAGGAGAAATATTGAAGACTAATGCTTTACTGTTTGATTTTTGTATAATTATAACTGTATATAATTGTAAATTCATAGCCTATTCTTGGTTATCTTCAAACATCTACATGCTTTTACCGGTATGTCATCTGGTCCAACCAACTTTCCACTCTTCATCCTCTTAATCACTGCTCTCACTTCCTCCTTACTAATCCTATCCACTTCCTGCTTCACCATCTCCACACCATCCAACCTTCTCTTTCTCTCATTTTCCTCGTTCATCAGCTGCTCAAAATATTCCCTCCATCTTCTCAACACACTCTCCTCACTAGTCAACACATTTCCATCTCCATCCTTTATTGCTCTAACTTGTAGCACATCCTTCTCAGCTTGGTTCCTCTGCCTTGCCAATCGGTACAAATCCTTTTCTCCTTCCTTAGTGTCCAACCTCTTATACAGCTCCTCATATGCCTTTTCCTTGGCTTTCGCCACATCCCTCTTTACCTGCTGCCGCATCTCCTTGTACTCCTGCCTACTTTTCTCATCACTCTGTCGATCCCACTTCTGTTTTGCCAACCTCTTTCTCCTTATGCTTTCCTGCACTTCCTCATTCCACCACCACGTCTCTTTGTCTTCCTTTCTATTTCCAGATGTCACACCAAGTACCTTTCTAGCTGTCTCCCTTATCACTTCTGCAGTAGTTGCTCAATCATCCCGAACCTCTTCACCACCACCGAGCCCCTGTCTTCCCTCTTCCCTGAACTTCATACTACAGTCTTTCTCCTTCAGTTTTCACAATCTAATTCTTCTTTCGGTCCTCACTCTCCTCCTCTTCTTCTTCACCTCCAAAACCATCCTACAGACCACCATCCAATGTCTAGCTACACTGTCCCCTGCCAACACCTTACAGTCTCCAATCTCTTTCAGGTTGCATCTCCTACATAGAACATAGTGCACCTGTGTGGATCTTGCTCCACTTTCATACGTCATCCTATGATTCTCCTTCTTGTTAAAATAAGTGTTCTCCTCTGCCATTGCCATCCTTTTAGCAAAATCAATCGCCATCTGCCCTTCCACATTCCTTTCCTTAAAGCCATACCTACCCATCACCTCCTCATCACCTCTGTTCCCTTCACCTACATGCCCATTAAAGTCTTCCCCAATCACCAATCGTTCATTCCTAGGTAACTCCATCTAACTCACTCCAGAATTTTTCCTTCTCCATCTCACAGCCCACTTGTGGAGCATAAGCACTGATGACATTTATCGTCACCCCTTTAACTTCCAGCTTCACGTTCATCACCCTATCAGAAACTCTCTTCACCTCCACTACACTCTTACTGTACTCTTCCTTCAGTATCACCCCTACACCATTTCTCTTTCCATCCACACCATGATAGAACAGTTTAAACACACCTCCAATGCTTCTGGCCATACTCCATTTCCACTTAGTCTCCTGAAAACACAACAAATCTACCTTCCTCCTTTCCATCATATCAGCTACCTCTATCCCTTTATCAGTCATAGTACCAACATCTAATGTACCAACCCAAACCTCCACTCTCCTACACATCTCTTTTTTTTCTGCCGTCTCTGTAGACATCTTTCTCCTCTCCTTCTCCTCCTTCGGCCAACAGTAGCCCAATTTTTACTGGTACCCTGTTGACTAAAAATATCTGTGGTGGTCGTTGGTAACCTTCCTTGACCGATCCGGTATGAAATTCTGATTCGTGATCCGCATATTTGATTTGGCATATGTTTTACACTGGATGCCCCTCCTAACGCAACCCTTCCCATTTATCCGGGCTTGGGGCCAGCACTAAGTGTGCACTGGCTTGTGCAACCCTAATGGCTGAGTTCACTAGGGACCATATTTATTATTGAATTGAATGTGCAAAGAAAGTATTTAATCAGTATATGAAATATACATTCGAAAAAAACTATGTCTTGGATATTTCTACAGAAAAATAACTCTGGCAACCGCAGAGGTGTGAAATAAATCGATTACATTTGCGTAAAAATAAAGTTGCACCAAGAAATCAGCTGTTTATCTCTTTTTATGTGTAAACATTGACTTTTGCTGTGTAATTTGGACTTAATTGACCAACTCTGTTTATTAAAGCCATTAAAGAAAACAGTAGTCTCAAGGTAAGAGCGATGACCTTTTTCTTTGCGCATATGGCCTTGCTTAATCAGTTATTAACAGTTTTTGTAGCTTCCCAGAAAAGGTCAAATAGAGTGAGGCTCCTTATAAATGTGCATTGAACAACAGTGGCTAAGGTGTTCCACATATTTATCAAAAATTTAGATCCTACTCAATATCCTGCTTTACAGTGAAGACACATACAAACAAAAACAGAGAACCTGTATATAAGTTAAAATAAAGTACTGTTCAGTCAAATTCTAAGACAAATTATCCACATTTAAATATACTTAAGTAACCATGTGTCTAATAATAATGTTCTTCCTCTTCTACTATTTAGGGCAAGTTTTCCAACTTTTTCTATGGTTCCCTAAAATCTCCATGAAAAAAAAGAATGTTGTTTGTTTTTCCACTTTTTTTTTATATGTGTATTGTTTATTATGTTGCTCATCTGTGAAGTGATTTTATGGAACCTGAAATGAAATATGAGTTGAAGTTGAAATTGCAACTGAATTACAGTTACATATACAGTTATAAATATACCATAATAAAAATAACATAAGTACTACAGGTTGGACCATTTTTTGGTGGGCAGTAGAAGATTTTACGATCTGTTTAGGTCAAAGTGCTGATTTAAAGTAAATACACTGTTGCAGGCATGGCCTTTGACCCAGATGAAAAATCATACAGGGGCAATCAAAGATGACATCAGCAATCCTACAAATGAAACAATAAATACATTTTATTCTTTATCCATAACAATGTAAGGGAAATCCTCCCATGTGAAAATTTATACCTGAACTACATACATTTTTTAAATATTTAATTAACAAAAACAGTCTAAAATTTCTAGTGGCAGTTTACATCCCACAATATAAACAGACTAGTGGAGGTGTGTGTTGTGTATTGAGGCCTAGGGTTGGACATGAATCTATAAAGAAATCAATGTTGTGGGCTAATGATTGCCAGTTGAAGAGGACAGGTTCTATATGAATATACAAGAGGTGATCTGAATGATCATTGACTGCATTCCCACGGTTAAAGTGATTTCTACTCTGTAATCCTGTGACCAGAACTGGCAGTGCCATGTTCCGACTATTGCTGCTTCTGCTGAGTCTGCAGAGTCTTAACCGAGCAGCAGCAGAGGCAGAAAATAAGGTTTGTAGCAGCTTTTGCACAGTTCATTCAGTTATACATTGTGCTAATTGAATATATTTACCTTATAAAAAATCACTATTTTCAACATTAAATAACAATTAAGTTGAAGTGTTTAAAGAGGCCATTGCTTTTTTTTTTCAGGGTGTCATTTTTGTTATTGTCCCTGCGTCTATAATGCAAGTTGCCGAAATTTGGACTGTCTGATAATAATGTTGACTGATATTGTGTACTGAAATCCTTTAATATACAATTTTTTTTTTACTGATTGTGGTTTTATGATTTAAATTATTATTATAATTTTTTAGGGATTGCTCTTGGACGTGATCACAGGCATAGCTGAACGTGAGATTCAATACTGTTTTTCCTAATATTTCATATAAAATTTGTATGTCATTAACTTTTTATTTTATCGTTTTAGATGTCTTAGGACCAATAAATGAGACTGACTCTGAATACTCTGAAGAATCTTATGATGCAACTGATTTAAACCTTGACTGGCTGTTTAGCCTCTTTGATGAAATAGGTGATGAATCAAATGCATCAAATACATTTTATTATTTGATAAAAAGGAAAAACTATTTATACTTTGATGTCAGGAAATCATTGGACAATTCAAGTAATTGTATAACAAGTAATTGTACAAAACATTGTTTCTGAATGTTTATCAACTCCCTAAAAGTAGATGGCCTTGATATATAAAATAAAATGTTTTCAGTAATATGTGATTCTGCTTGGCATTCTAATTAAATAGGATACATACTGTCCACTTTATTATAAAAACCTGTACACCTGCACATTCACACAAACACAAACACACACACACACACACACACACACACACACACACACACACACACACACACATACTGTATATGCTTATATGCCTAATATATTTATCAGGCAGATACAGGTCAACAGCTTCAGTTTACTGTATGTTCAAAGTGAACATCGGTATGGGAAAAAGAGTGTCCCTCTGTGAGACTTCAAATGTGGCATAGTTTTTAGGCAGGGGTTGCGCTGGCCCTGTATTCATGAAAAATTAAAAATACATGTTTTTGTGAACTGTTATTTAAAACATATCTGTTGTTCTTTCTTTTTCTCTCACTTTTATCCTCTTTCACTCTTCCTTTCAGACGAGTGTGATCCAAATCCATGTTACAACAATGGTACATGTAAGAATGATGGTTACGGTGACTTTAAATGCGAATGCCCTTCTCCCTTCAAGGGCAAAAGATGTCAAGATGGTTAGAGCCACGATTTCTTAGCATTCCTACTTATCTGATAAGAAAGAGTTTCTTGTGGGAAACCAGTTATAAATTTCTCTGTTCTTCAGTTACTAATATGTGTAAGAACGTAAGATGTGGCCGGGGCGAGTGTGTCCGCATTAAGGAAGCACCATTTTATGAGTGCAAGTGTATTGCCCCCTTTCAACCACCCAACTGCAAGAAACGTAAGTGTTACCTGTTTCTTTCAATGTCAATGGTAGTGCTTATACAAAAATGTTGTTAACTACTGGTAATTAGTAATTATAAGTAATTAACATAATAGTAATTAGTAAACTTGTAGAGAACAATATAAAGGTCTGTAAATTGCTCTGTTTTAGCGTCAGCCTGTAATCCTAGTCCCTGTTTGAATGGTGGGGAATGTATAAAGGGTCGTACAAGGTCTCAGTTCCTTTGTAAGTGTCCTGAAAACTACAGTGGAAAGTTCTGCCAAGTTGGTAATTAAGCCAATTATTATTATTATTATTATTATTATTATTATTATTATTATTATTAACGTTTCCAACATGCTGTTGATGAATTGTATGTGGCTAAGGTCCTGATGATTGCTATGAGGGAGATGGGACATCATACAGAGGTTTTGTCAGTCAAGCAGTGTCTGGACATGATTGTCTGCCTTGGAACTCTAACCTAATAATGCAGTTTGGTCCATTTGATGATGATGAAGATGTAGAAGATGATGGAATCGGGTCTCATAACTATTGCAGGTCAGACCTGACTGTTTGTCTGTTTTGGGTGAGAGAGAAGCAAAGCAAACACTAAAGAATGTGTAATTATTGGACATTCCCTTGTCTAGGAACCCAGATGGGGAAAGTCAGCCTTGGTGCTTTGTCAGAGATAAAAACAAGTTGCGTTGGAATGACTGTGATGTCAGACGTTGCCCTGAACAAGGTACACATTCTCCATATTTTCTCTTTTTTCTCAGTGTTTCTCTTTTTCCAATCCAACCATGTTTTAACCTTTTTTGCATTGTTACAGTTCCTTCAACTATACCACCTGATGAAGAAACAAAGCCTACTATAAAAGCAGAATTCTCTGAGTGTGGAAAACCATGGCCAAGTAGGATCACATCAAGAATTTTTGGTGGGAGGAAGTCAAAGCCTGGAGCTCATCCCTGGCAGGTTTCTTTACAAGTGAGACTCAAAAACAGCACTGATGACTTTAGTCATAATTGTGGAGGAATCCTTCTTAACTCCTGCTGGGTCCTCACTGCCGCTCACTGCATGTAAGTGTTGCCTACAAATACACCTGAGCATATACTGTATGCACACATATATATATATATGCGTGTGTGTGTGTGTGTGTGTGTGTGTGTGTGTGTGTGTGTGTGTGTGTGTGTGTGTGTGTGTGTCTGTGACTTTACAGGGCCAGCACAGTTGACATGCAGGTGGTTATGGGTGGAGTGGACCTGAATAAGCATGAGGCAGCAGATCAGATTGTGGAAGTTGAAGATTATTTCATGCATGAGAACTACACAGAAACTGACAAGGCCTTATACAATGATATAGGTCACCCACTAAATGCTTCCACATACCATAGATAAACAAAACTAACTTGCACTCATATTCTGGTGATCACTGTTTAATCTAGATCAAATCATTCACTCTGTTTGATTTTACTATTTATTTATTTTTGTATTTATAAATATCAGCCCTGCTCAAACTGAGGCCTGTGTCAGAAGATGGACATTGTGCCAGAGAGACGAGGTTTGTAAAAGCTGCCTGTCTACCCCCTGGCCCATTTCCTGATGGAATAGAATGCACTATATCAGGCTATGGAGTCACTGAGAAGGGTGTGGCTTTTCTTTCACAAACTCCATCCCCATTATCCTTTTATTTGCTTGATTGTTACATTTCATTTGCTGAAGATTAACACAAAATCAAGTCATGTTTTTTTATTTTATTTACAATTTGTTTGTTCTTTAAGATGAGGATGGTTCCAGTCAGTTGCTGGACACAAAAGTACTTTTGATTAACCAGACTGCCTGCATGGCTCCTAATGTTCTTGGAGATGTGCTGGATGACAGCATGGTCTGTGCTGGACGAATGCAAGGAGGGATTGACACATGTCAGGTGTGTATTCATGTGTGGCTATAACTGCAATGGAGACCTGCTAAAAATTAGATTCATTATCACATTTGTCAAAAAGTTGGGATGCTGTGTAAAATGTGAATAAAAAACTCACCTTTCTCACCTATTGCAAAAAACCTTAATTACCTTTAGGAAAATGCTCCTAATGCAATGTTTCTCTTTAGTAACACTTATTATACTTTTCTGGACTTTTTTTGCTCCTGTCTCAACTTTTTTGAGATGTGTTTTGGCCATCGAATTTTCTATATGCTTTCTATTTTCTATTGTAGTTTATGAGATTTGGAAATGATTACATTTGTTTCCCACCTTTTTGCATAATTTTTATTTAATAATTGTTTGCATCATTTATTGAATGTATTAAAGATAATGTGTGTATTTGGTATTATAGTTCCTATAATACCATTTTATCTAATTTATGTAACTCATGTAAACACTGTATATCCTGCACTTCTGGTTAGACCTAAACTGCATTTTGTTGCATTTTGTACTTGTACATGTGTAATGACAATAAAGTTGAATGCAATCTAATCTAATCTAATCTAATCTAATGTGCTATTATAATGTGTGCATTTAGTATGTAGTGTTTGCATTTTATTTTGCTGCTTTTCTTCTCTATAGGGAGACTCTGGTGGCCCACTTGTCTGCAAGCAGAACAACACACATTATATCTACGGAGTAGTGAGCTGGGGTGATGGCTGTGGCAGGAAGAATAAACCTGGTGTTTATGCCCGTGTTACTCACTTCATAGACTGGATCAATGAAAAGATGCATTCCACATAGAGTTCCATGACACGCTGCGTGCATCATGTTTTAATGAAGGACAGACCTCAGACAGTTGATCGCATAGAATAATTTCAAACAATTTATAATTTTTGGATCCCATTGTCATAATCGTACATTAAGCATGAACTTTTTATTTTATATCTTATATCTGTAACTATTGGCATACTCAAAAAACTGAACCTGTCAGATATAAACTGTATCAAACATCTCTTAAATATAACTCTTCTGCTGTTTGCAGTCTAAAATAATAATTGTCCACCAGTGACATACAAAGCAGTTATACATTTGACAATGCTTCATTGAAATAAAAATTTTCTAGCTGTTTTAAAACAAGAAAATTTTCTTTAAATAAAGCTGCTTATTTCATTAGGTAATTAATAAAAAACGAAGGCTTTTGTCTTTCCATTACAGCAATTCTTTCTTCTTCACATGCATGAGACACTTTCGAAAATCCTTAATTCCATCTGTTCTCACAGTTCCTATTCATGTCATTTAATAAATTCAACAAACTGAATTTATACATTTTCATTACATTAAAGCAAACCACACCTTCTTAATTCTTCCATGATTGTCAAATTTAGATTCACTGTGTTGTTTTAATATGAATATTCTTCACATCATTCAGAATATTCCTAAAGTCACTCTATTAAATTACTGGTAGAAAAGCAAACACTACATGGCATCATTGTAAACTACTTTCTTTTTACTACTCAACATTAAATGATCACTAATTTGTAATGGATTTTTTTTCTAAGGACTGGTTGGTGATGGACTCATTTGTAGAAGAGTTAGATGTTACAGACTGCACTGTCTTAGACTTTGTAGTTTTTGCCTGCTTGAAAGTAGTGTGGATAGTCTTCTTTCTTTTGACGTGGAGGATCTCCATGGCATCAGGATTGACTGAAGACTGCTGGACTTGCTCTGTGGTTTCCACCTGCTCTGAGGAGTTCTGCTGCTGATTCTCCAACTGCAGCTGACGCTGGAGCATCTGGGAAGGGTAGATGGCAGAGAGGGGAAGGGGAGAAGAGAAGAGAAGAGAAGAGAAGAGAAGAGAAGAGAAGAGAAGAGAAGAGAAGAGAAGAGAAGAGAAGAGAAGAGAAGAGAAGGGGAGAGAAGGGGAGGGGAGGGGAGGAGAAGAGGTAGTTTAAAAAAGTAGTTTAATTTTATTTATTTATATTTTCTTTTTACATATAACATCTTCCTTTCATATTTGTTACAACTGTACAATTATAATCCGTTCTCTCACCATAAATTCTTGATACTTGGAGATGGCTTGCTCAGTGTCTAGCCCCTCTGCTAGACCGAGCTCAGCAGCTCTCCTGGCCATTTCTACCTTATGGGAGCCTGGAGGAGTCCAGCCCATCCCTTTTATTGAGTTCAGGTCAGATTTATAGTTCACCTGCATCCATTCAGACAATTTCCATGTTTAAAGTCCATTAGCTTTCAATTACAAAAATATTGGTGAATGTATATTTTAATGGACGTGTCCTTAATGTTATTTACTGTATTTATAAAGAATATAATTATAACGCAGGATTCAAAATGTTCCACTTACATCACTCTGCAGCTTGTAGGCCTGCTTGGCATGTTGAAAGTTCAACTGCTGTGGGTCACATGTGTAGTTATGTAAATGCTGACGGTATCTGATGTCACTGGCTTGAGCCTGGCTCTTCTTAGCCTGCAGGAACTCTGGCTGGTCTGCATGCATCTTGAATTGAGACCGTGTCTCCTGGAACTGCTTCTTGTACTCATTGTTACTTTGTAGTTTGCCTACAGCCATCGAATGTCTCATCTTGGGGTCATCCTCAACACTGAGGAGACCAACCTGCTGGCCCTTCTGTTTTACAAAGGCCTCCTTGTAGGAGAACTATAAGATGCAAGGTAAACTTTACTCCAACAGGTCAGAAAATTTAGTTTCTTTAATGTTTTATAAGACTTGTACATTATTAAAAGGTGCTACTTATACTCACGTCACTAGCAATTTCTCTAGAGGCCTTGGCTGTCTGGAAGGGGATAGCATCCAGCTTAAAGTCATAACCTAATGACTTCACCTGCTCTCCTGATGCCTTATACATTTTCTGAAGAGGCAAATATATGATAGAAACTTAGCCAATGAATTCTATTTAGTAACTAAATACAGTACCATAAAAAATGGCATACATCGCTGATCTGCTGTGCGTTGATCTTTGCTCTGATAAAGTCAGGGTGATCTGGGGGCAGGGAGCATTTGTGCATAGACTCAGCATCCCCGGACTTGTATAATCGCTGAAATGCACAATAACAGATTATTGCATGGTACCAATATTTTCGACAATAAAAACCTATACTGCGTTATTTGGTATTTTTGTTGTATTCTCTATTTATCACAAATCTTGTAGACTTGCCTCACTACAGTGCATGTAACTGTTCCTGGCATGGACAATATCAGGGGAATCAGCCACTTGAGTAAACTTCATATGGCCAGGAAGCTGCCGATATTTATTCTGTATAACAAAAAGAGTCCTATGTTATAGAATATCAGGGTTATACAGTAAAGCATAAATAGATGAATGATTATTTTTATTGCTATTTTGTTTTTATTTCTGATAGCGTGAATTTACATCGCTGATTAGCTCTCCTGCTTTTCTTGCAGACTCAATCTGAGGTGCCCCAACTGAGTCCCAGGCCACTCCTTTCATGAAGTTTAGATCTGATTTGTACACATTCTGAGAAAAGGATGCACGATATATTATATATGTTATACATTAAATGTTTTATATATATATATATATATATATATATATATATATATATATATATATATATATATATATACACACACACACACACACACACACACACACACACACACACACACACACACACACACACACACACACACCGTATTTTCCGGACTATAAGCCGCTACTTTTTTCCCACTCTTTGAACCCCGTGGCTTAAACAATGAAGCAGCTAATTTATGGATTTTTCCAGGGGTTTTCTCGGTTTCACAAGCTTCAAGCCAAAAAACTGAGCCCCGTAACATTAGACCAATGAAATTGCCGAACGGGTTAATGTTAACCAACGAAACTCTTTATATTAAATCAGATGTGCTCCCACTGAATCGGGCCGCACCACATCATAAATGTTCCTTTGATGTTTGACCTGCCGCTCACTCGTACTGTCAACAGGAAATGCGAATCATTCGTCACGCTGAAAACAACCGGCATGAAAAAACACACTTCACCTGTGCTCTGAGCTGAACGGCATCGGGAGAAAAGCTTCACCGATGGTGATTTTTAAACGCACAGCGATGCCAAAAGAAAAACTCCCGAGAGAAATTGTTGTGAAAGGAAGGAGGAAGACAGTGAACAGTGACTTTCTTAGTAGGCTACTGTTTAGATACAAGCCGTGTAACAGACACTGTCTTTCGTTAAAACCTGTGTAAAGTTCATTATTTTCAAAGTGCGGCTTATAGACAGGTGCGGCTTATTTATGTTCAAAATAAAAATCTTTGTAAAATTCAGTTGGTGCGGCTTATATTTGGGTGCGCTTAATAGTCCGGAAATTACGGTATGCAAAAAACATTTGATATATATATATATAAAACCATTTTTTCTTTCGACATAATTTTTCTACAGCCTTTATTCTCACCTGGCTTTGGAGCTCATAAGCCTTCTTTGCCCACTGCATCTTCATGTCATCAGGCAATACAGTATAGGCATGGAGATGTGTCTTGTAGTCCTGGTCACTAGCCAGGGCCTGGGCGTTTTTGGCATGAACCAGGTTCATCAGGTCTAGTCCAAGGTGATACTGCCTGCTGGTGGACATGGCATCTTTACGGTAGTCTTTGTCACTCTGCAGATTCCTCATCTGCCAGCAGTGTAGGAGGTGAGAGTCATCCATAATGCTCTTTGCTCCAATGTGCTTACCCTTTTCCAGGACATGATTGTGCTTGTACATGTACTGTGGAGTAGAATTTATGTAAATGTCCGGTTAATAATGGAATTGGTAATTTCAAAAAATATATAATTGCAATGATAATTGTAATGATAAAACATAAATAAATACATTTTATTAATACTAATGAACAGCTTGGGTGATGAAATTATGCTGCACAGACAATACAGAAAAAAAAATAGCTAGATATGCCTGCAGTCATTTAGAGAGTTTTCTTACATCACTGGCAATGCCTGTGGAAGCTTTGGCCGCTTGGAAGGGGATGTCCTGCATTGTCAGTTTATAGCCCTGAGCTCTTAGTGTGTGCCAGGACTCCTTATACTTGGTCTAGAACAAGAATGCAAATGCAAGATTTCATAACTGCATTCAAAACCCTTAATATGCCAATGGAATAAAAAGGACATTTTTAGTGTAATGAATATCTACAATATGTTTCAAATAGATGAGAATATTGGAATATCAGTAAAGTTGGCATAAATGCTTACATCACTGAAATTAGCAGCGTTAATCTTGGCCTGAGTGATCTCTGGTCGTTCAGCTGTGATGGTATAGTTATGTCTCAGGTTCTCACCTTTTTCTTTGTAAAGTCGCTGTTGAATTTGAGCATACAAATTAATTCTCCTACTTTGTATTCTATTTGTCATCAGATGATAAATACACAATGTAACACACCTCATTGGTGATCTTGTTGCTGAACTTGGCATGAACAATATCGGGGGAATCTGTAATAGATGTATGCTTAAATGCATGTGGCTGCTGTCTGTATTTTTTCTGTTGAATAAAGAGAAAATTATATTGTTATTTAAAGATTTCCCATTACAATACAACCAATTAGGGCTGAAAAGATTTCTAAAGTGACTCAAATAATTTAGTTTTTCTGGACAGGTAAACACAGAAGACACTGCAAAATAAAAAAAATAGATAAATGGGGAGAAAACAGCAAGAAATGAGATGAAGATTTATTTGGAAGCCCGTTTTCGCCAATAAAAAAGATACCAATTTTTTTCTCGCACTTCCGAGGTTCTTTTACTGGTAATTCCGGGTTTTTTTCTCGCAATTCCAACTTTTTTTTTAGCCAATTGGGCAATGTCACTCCCTCTGTAGTGCCAGAAAGCTTTACACGTAGAACATTAAATGGGCTTCAATCAATAATATCGCATGGTATCAAACTAAGACTCCGATCCCTGGAGAGAACTCTGTTTGACAATCAGCTTTGGAGGAGATAGAACACCAACACCAACAGCTTCAAACTACAGACTGACAACATCGTTACCAGTGGATTCACCAGAAATGTTGGATATTTACGAGAAAAAGTCAGAATTGTGAGAAATAAAGCCATAATTGTGAGGGGGAAAAAAGAAAGAATTAGGCGAAATAAACTCAGAATTGCAAGAAAAAAAACTATTTTTTATGTAGCAAAAATGGATTTCCATAGGATTGAGGCCAAAGAAAATTTTCTGGATCATTTAACTAAAACATAAAGAAAACACCATACAGAGCGTTTCCTTTTTTTTTTAGGATTCTGAAATTTATATTTTTGTTTATGATTTTATTTTATTTATACATTTGTATTAGCATTTTGATGTAATATGGCAATTAAATGCACTAAATGGGACATTCTAGTTTACATTTTCAGCAATAAAATTTAAGTTTTTCTGGAATGGAAACAAATTACTTGTTTATTTTTTAGAGACCTGTCTCATATTCTATTGTATATATTTTGTATTTGCTCTTTAATAAAGAAAATGTACGTCTTATCTGATTCCTCGATTAATAGTTAAAATAATAGGTAGAATACTCGATTACTAAAATAAACGATAGCTGCACCTACAACCGATATGCCATACCTCACTGATTAGTTCTGTTGCATGTTTGGAGCCTTCAATCTGTAAGGCACCAGTAGCAATCCAGGCAGCCCCACGCAAGTAATTCATATCAGAGCGATATATTTTCTATTATACACATACAAAGCACAAGTCAGCAATTGTTCTATAGTAATAAGCCACTTACAGTACATATAAAGGCACATACATACAAAATGTTGTTACTATACAGTGCAAACTGATTTACATTATTTCCTCAATTAAATAAAGACAAGAACTGTTAAAAGACAGAGATTACCTCACTCTGTAGATCATAAGCTCTCTTGGCAGCTTGCACCTTCAGGTCATCAGGCAGAGCAGTGTAGTTGTGCAGGGTAAATTTGTAGTTTTGGTCACTGATCAAAGCCTGGGCCTTCCTAGCATGAACCACGTCTAACATATCCATTGGGAGGTGGAACTGAGAATGTCCCTTAGTAGAGTTTTTCTTATATTTAATCTATAAATAATGTATAATGTTAAATCAGTAAGTCTGTCAAACTGATCTTTATAACTATCTTATTTGCACTAATAAAAAGGTAAATATATATATATATATATATATATATATATATATATATATATATATATATATATATATAGTTCACCGCATGCATACTCACATCACTCTGCAGCAGGGTGGCATTCACTGAGTGGGCAATGTTAATGTCATCCTGTAATCCTTTCAGCCCAATCATTTTACCCTTTGACTTTTCAAACTTCGCTTTGTATTTTTGCTAGAAGTAACAAAAAATTTTGATCTTAGTTACTTTTCCCTAAAAATATACGACATAATATAATACAACATGTGATCACTCTTACATCACTAAGTATCTCTCCAGAGGATTTGGCTGCCTGGAAAGGAATAGCGTCCAAACTTAATTTGTAGCCTGCATCTCTGAGCTGTGTCCATGATTCTTTGTAGCGTGTCTAAAGAACACAAGAAGCACACAATAAATAAGTGGATATAAAGTTGAGGAGCAATGTTGGTACTGAAACTGTATAGCACACATCCAAAAAACCTCACCTCACTGATGTTCATAGCATTTATCTTGGCCTGCACATGCTCTGGTAGGTCTCCTGTGATTGTATAAGAGTGCTTCTCAAGCTCTCCCTTCTCTCTGTACAACCGCTGCATGAACACAAAGTATTTAATTACTAATCACCTGCACATTTAGGAGTGCTGAGAGAATCTTATTATATAAACCCTTAATAATTTCATTTATTATTACTATTTATTATTATCATTATTATTTATTACTATTCAGAGATGAGAAAGTTCTAAATAATAAATAAATATTCATAATATGTGATAAATTATCTCACAAAAGTGAGTACACCCCTCACATTTCAGGAACTTGTATATATTTTTGAGTAGGCAATGTGCAGCTTGCACAGAAGTACAGATTTACTTCCTCTGAAAAATTCAGCCATTATGGTCTAAATAACTGGCAACAAAAGTGAGTACACCCTAAGTGAACATGTCAAAACTGTGTCCGAAGTGTGAGCACCATTGTTATCTAGCACTGCCTTAATCCTCCTGAGCATGGAATTCACCAGAGCTGCACAGATTGTTGCTGGGATCCTCTTCCACTCCCTTAATAATGACATCACGGAGCTGCTGGATGTTAGACACATGCTGCTTCTCCACCTTCAGCTTAAAGATGCCCCACAAGTGCTCAATAGGGTTCAGGTCTGGAGACATACTTGGCCACTCCATCACCTATAGCTTCCTCAGCAAGGCAGGTGTCATCTTGATGACATGTATGGGGTCATTATTATACTGGAACTGCCGTTTGGCCCAGTTTCTGAAGGAAAGGCGTTATGTTCTGTTTCAGAACGTCAGAATGGCACAACCATGCTTTTCTCAAAGAACCGCAGCTCCCCAGAACCAGCAGCACTCATGCAGCCCCAGACTATGATGCTACCACCAACATGGTTGACTGTAGGCAAGACAAAGTTTTCTTGGTACCCTTCAACAAGATGTCACCACACCTGCTAGACACCATCTGAGCCAAACAAGTCTATCAGACAGGACATTCCAGTAATTCATGCTCTTAGACAGGTTGTCTTCAGCAATCTGTTTATAGGATTTCTTGTGAGCCAGCTTCAGAAGAGGCTTACTTCTGGGATAACAGCCATGCAAACCGAATTGTTGCAGTGGTCAGCATATGGTCTGAGCACTGACAAGCGGACCTTCCACTTCTGCAAGCTGACAGCACTCATGCAACTTTTTTAAAGTAAGCTTCTGCACAGTAAGCTTCTGCACCGGATGCACAGCATGAGGACTTAACCCTGTTTGTTCGAAACTTGCAAGGCCCTGTTTCGAGTGGAACCCATCTTGGAAAACCTCTGTATGACCCTTGCCACTGTACTGTAACTCAGTTTCAGGGTGTTACCGATCTTCTTATACCCTAGGCAATCTTCGTGGAGTGCAACAATTCTAATTCTCAAATCCTCATAGAGTTCTCTGCCATGAGGTGCCATGTTAAACATCCAGTGGTCAGTAAAAGATTATTGTACCCAAAGCACCAAATTTTAACTGCTCTAATACAATATACACAAAATCGTACAGTTCTGTCAAGCAGACAAAAACATGAACATGACATGAATAGTAAGTGTGGACATGTGGCTGCATGGTTAAATGACGTACAGTAATAATTTACGGTGTACTCATTTTTGTTACTGATCATGAAAATAAAAGCTGAATGTTGAGTTATTTTCAGAGGACAGTAAATCAATACTGCTATACAAGCTGCACATTGACTACAGAAAACAGTTTCTAACTTTAATTTCTTTAGTATTTGAGAAGATATACTAAAATGGTTTCTGAAATCTGAGGGGTGTGCTCACTTTTGTCAGATACTGTATGTACAGATATAATTATGATCCTAGTACTGGATCTGGAATTATCTTACATCTAGGGCCAGTTTGTTGCTGACTTTGGCCTGCACCATCTCTGGTGTATCCTCCACACTGGTGAATTTCAGCGCACTCACATTCTGACGATAGTTTTTCTGAAAACAAACAGTAATTTATTGTGCAATAAAATGATATTTTTTTAAATAATGAATTTATGATTGGACAATGCACTGTACCAATTGTAAATGTGGTTTATAATTTGCTCTATATGTTAAATAGACATTAAAGAAATGACAATTTATGCTTAGTTCAATTATTGGACTTTTACTTCCAAATGCTACTGTAGCACTGCTTAATATTTCAAACAAATAAATACCTCACTGATGATATTGCCAGCCTTCTTAGCCTGCAGTACATCAAGAGATCCAGTTGTCTCCCACCCAACACCCTTCAACCAGTTCAGATCTGACCGATAATTTTTCTGAGGAGAAACCAATATATTTCAGTTTGGTTATTCTTGTAATTCAGGAGTTGTATACTGTGGAGTTATATCTGAATCTTACATCACTTTGTTGGCTATAAGCTTTCTTTGCCCATTCTACTTTCATGTCACTGGGTAGGCTTGTGTACTTGTGCAGGAAAGTTCTGTAGGTGGTCTCTGTAGCCAGGTCTTGGGCCTTTTTAGCATGACTGATGTTCATCATATCAAGTGATGTTTTGTATTTGGTCTTACTATCCTCATATTCTTTCTTGTAATTTCGGTCACTGTGGAGTTTAGTGGCCAATGTTGAGTGGGCCAACTGAGAATCATCTTTCACAGTCTTCACCCCAATCATCTTGCCTTTTGTCATCTCATACTGTTGCTTGTATTTTATCTAAAAAAAAAAAAAAACAACAGTCAATGACTTTCAATTAAGCAGCCACATGGCCTTTATAAATTTTGTCGTAAACAAATTACACTGTGTTGCAAAAGTATTTACCCCATTGTGCAAATACTTACATCACTGGCAAGGTCCCTCTTAGCTTTAGCAGTAAGGATAGACAGTGCATCCATGGTTAGTTCAAAGCCCTTGTCCCTCTGGGCCTCCCAACTACTCTTATAGTTTTTCTGAAAAGCACAAGTCGTATATAGCATTGCTTTATAATCATAATATTCTGTAATTATTTGCAGGGCATTTCATGAACAGCTAAGTGACACATCTTTGAATGAACTCATACATCACTAAGAAGCTCTGCATTAGCTTTGGCCTGCTTGTAGAGAGGTTCATCCTTGCTTGCAGTGTACTTGTGGATGATCTGCTCTGTACCTGCTTTGTATGCCAGCTGAGAAGAAATCAGACCAAAATATAAGAATCATTCACTTGCTCTATTTAGAATGTTAATATGAAGCCAGATAAAACAAGTTTACAAAATAGTCTAACATCACTCTGTAGTTCTTGGCTCTTCTTGGCATGCTTAATGGATAGAGTGTCAGCTCCCTGGGTGTACTTCATACTGTCCACCTTTTGACGGTATTTTTGCTGCAAAATAGAGTTACAGAGAAATACTCAATGAAGCACAAACTTTCAAGTCTTATAACACCTTCTCCACACTAAATTGACTTACGTCGCTTGCAAGCTCTACAGCTTTCCTGGCCTGTGTAACATCCAGGCAGCCATCAGCCTCCCAGCCCACTCCCTTCATCCACATCAGATCAGAGCGGTACTGGTTCTGATCAAAACATATCACAATAGTGCAATAGAGCAAAAACAGCGTGGGTAATCATATATTTACTTCTTCTTTTTCTTACATCACTCTGCAGGTTGTAAGCTTTTTTAGCCTGCTGCACTTTGATGTCATCTGGAAGGATGGTGTACTCATGAAGCTTCTTTCTGTAGTCCAGATCACTGGCCAATGCCTGGGCCTTCTTTGCATGGTTTAGATTCACCATGTCCATAGACAGGTTACACTTGGTCTGATTCTCCTTTGAGTCTTTTTTATAGGCAATCTAGGGTCATATGGAAACAGAAGATTCAAGAGTCAAGAGGCTTTTATTGTAATTTCTACTATACACAGTGGTACACACAAAATGTACACAACATTTCTTTCATAGTATATGTTCATGTATAGATTTTTTATATATTGTATTGCCATAAAAATCTTTACCTCATTGTTTAACTTGCCAACTTGAAGACAGTGGAGAGTCCTTGAATCACTTACATTTATACCAACTGCTTTGTTTTGGCTCTTTGTGAATGACTCTTTATATTTAATCTGCAAGACATGTATATAGTCACTTTAATGGCAACCTCATGGGGCTCTTAATTTGCTCTCTGCATTGTCATAAACACCACATTAAAATATAAGAGTCATTGACTTATTAAATGAATACATACATTACTGGCCAGATCTCCGGAAGCTTTAGCAGCTTTGAATGTCAGAGTGTCGACACCAATGTCACATGCTTTAGACTTACTCTTCTCCCAATCCTCTTTATACTTGATCTGTGAACAAGATAGTGTAAGTGACAATAATATATAAAACACAAATCTCTAAAACTAGAAGACAAAATAAGTTTGATATTTTTTTGTACCATATACTCACATCACTACTGAGCTCTGCATTAGCTTTGGCTGTCTTAAGTTGTGGTGTATCTTGAGCTGCAGTATACTGGGTCTTAGTTTTTTCATAATTGGCTTTGTATTTCAGCTGCAAAATACATTACAAATTGTTTTAAAATCTAAAGTTTAGATTTTTTACACTACAAGTCACAAGTGTGCACCTACTGAGTAGCAAACACTTTCAAATAACAAATTAGAAGCTAAAAATGCTTTAATCATAACCATTTTATAGTCTTGTTAGATGGATTTTTCAACTTGTCCACACACTTCTGGTTATTTGAATACTTCAGGTTAACTTCTGGTACATTATTATATATTAACAAAGTTAACAAAGCTATATTTAACTGCTAGAAAGGAGATCGATACCTACATTGCTAAGTTGCTGTGCATTGATTCGAGCTTGAACAATGTCAGGAGTATCTGTCACCTGACTGTATTTCAGCTTGTCAATGTGCTGTCTGTAATTTTTCTGTTCAGAAAAAAGGCATATCTTTTAAAAAAACAGTTGGTAAGGTTTTTTTTTAATTTGCTGAAATGACGTTAGAAGACGCACATCTTTGAGAGGCTCAAGTTTCTTCTGGGTCTGATAAGATGGGGTGATTTCTGCAGGGTAGTTGTATTCACCCTGCTCCTGATCATGTTCTGACTTATATGCAATCTGAAATTGAAAAGACGAAATTGGTGTATATTTAACTCTTCTATGCAAACATTATTTTTTTCACATCACCTGCAGTGTAACATTCCATATCATTTAACTACTTCTTAGAACTTTCCAATTAGTTTCCCAGTACATACTAAAGAATACATAATAGATAAAATTATGCCTCAAGAATAATGAAAATAATAAGCCAGGAAAAAAAATGAACACAAAACACAATATTAGCAGTATAGTAACAAGCATTGCCATCTTACATTACTGGCCAACTTTCTGACTTTCATGGCATGCAGAGTTTTCTTGTCATAACCAGTTCCTTCATAGTGACCCTTCATGTGATTGGCATACTTCTCCTTATATTTATTCTGTAAATATAATATAATAGTAGTTAGAAATACAAATGCATAGTATAGATATATTTTTATATTATTATTGATACCATTGTCACAACATGATTCTGTTTCATACTATGAATATCAGAAATGATGCAGTTTGAGTTCTGCACAGTGATGTTTTTTTAACTGTAAATATATATAAAATGGTCTTACTCTTTGGGCAGTCACATAAATAGCATACTCACATCACTGGTATACTGGGCAATCTTGGATACATTTTTAAATTGTGGTGTCTCACAGTAGTTGATACTGTGTCCTTTTGTGTTCTCAAGATCTTTCTTGTATTCAACCTGAATAAAAGAATCATGATCATATTTAGAATAAACAAACTATGATCCACTACAATGGCACTCTATTTTAAACCTTTATTGACCTTCACATTCTTCAAACAAAATCATATTTGCTCTTTGACCCTGAACATAAATCAGGCTGTCATTATAAAATGGTGTCATCAGGTGTCAAAAAGGCATTTCAACATCTCTAGCTTGCCAGTGGTCCAGTGACATGATGTCACTTTTATGTAAAAAGCTGAACACAACAGGAGAGCTTTGAAAGATGAACACAACTGGTGCCTTTGTGTCTGACTGAGCTCATGACAGATGCCTTTTTAAAGATTGTCTCTGTCCTTCATAGCATATCAGTTTCCTTTGCCATATATGTCTGAATGAGAACCACAGCCCATCCTGGTAGCACATGGTTTTGATGATACATGACAGATGATGTTTCAAAAATGTTGAGTGTGCTTTAGAACAGTTATGTTTAATGAAGGTCACAAATGAAGGTTGCAAATATGATGACAATAAAACATTTGTAAAAAAAAAAATTTAATAAATAAGCAAATTAAAACAAGAATTCACCTCACTGACAAGCTTGTTGATCTTGCAGGCATTCTTCAGAGCCAGGTTGTCATCAGGAGTCAGGCAGTGGTAGGCAATGGCTGAGCCCTTCATCTTATTCAAGTCCTTCTTATATTTCAGCTGCAAGTTAAAATAGGAAGAGAGGATAATGCTAATGCTACTCAGAAAAACAATAATATCCATGTCAGCTTGCATTCTCCTGGTGTGAGATAACATGTGTTCACACACAAACTCAGGTATGTGAACTATATTGGTCTGCCTGAAGCCTTTGGAGTGACATCATTCAATTCCTGAATAAGAGTCATGACAGTAAGATCGAACGAACTCTGAATGAAGATTTTACCCATAAAGTACATATTAGTAATGAAAATAAAATGGCAAACAACAAGGGTCTTACAAATGAGTATCACAAAATTCCACCATACTCATTACAATAATAAGATATTTTCAAAACTTACATCACTGGCCATGTCATTGGCTTTCTTGGCCATTTTGTATCCAGGAGTGATCATAGCAGGGAAGCTTCCTTTCCCCCTCTGCTGCTCATATTCCTCAGTATAGGCATGCTGAGATACAATAGTCACAGCCAGGAGGGAAAAAAATGACAGTCTATACAAACCAAGCACCAAAACTTATAACTAAAAGCTATTGAATATGACATGGATGGCTAAAAAAAAAAAGAAATCAAAGTGTGAAAATATTATTACTATTACTTACTATTATAAAGTAAATGTGTGTGCAATGAATAACTCATAATATATAAATACTTTTTTAACAATACTATATTGTTCAGCATCTCCTTAGGTAAAATCCCGAATTTTACATCAATATTTATTTAAATTTCTTTAAAGAATGTTGTCAAGATTTTTCTATATATTTAAATCATTATACATTCCTAGGAAAAAGGTGGCTAGAAGTAAATGCCAAATAAATCTTATATAATACAATGATATATTGCATATATCATTGTATTATATAATGATATATGCAATATGCTATTTAAACACTCTGCAACTGAACAAACAGCTTAAATTGTGCTTAAATATAAAAGGAATGAAGACTGTTACCTGGCTAAACTTCTCAGCATTCTCTTTAGCCAACGTGAACTCAGCTGCGCCAGCCTCAGTGCTAGCTTTCCCCTTTATCTCTTGTTCATACTTCTGCTGGTACTTCACCTGCCCAAGACAGACAATAAGCTCTTTAATTATTTCAAACTCTTAGCATAAAAAGTATGTGAGTTACATGTGAGCACTTACTTTGCTAGCCATTTCATTAGCTTTTTTGGCCACCTGGTACCCAGGAGTAAAATGAGCAGGGAAACTTCCTTTCCCTCTCTGCTGTTCATATTCCTCCATGTAGACAACCTGTTTTTGTGTGTGTGTGTGTGTGTGTGTGTGTGTGTGTGTGTGTGTGTGTGTGAATAATTTATAAAATGTTTAGTCAGAAACTATTTGAAATGTAATAAAAAAATATATTGGACCGTTTAAACTTACATCACTAGCAATCTTTCCTTGGCTTTTAGCCAGTAGCACCTCAGGTGTATCCATCACAGTTGTATATTTTGAAACCCTCTCTTCATGTCCCTTTTTATACTCAACCTGAAAATAAATTGTACATTCAAAGTGTTTTTTATTGAAAAGTGTGTCTAATGTACTAAATCTGAACATGTGATTTAATTCACAGTATTCTTTACTTACATTGCTTGCAAGAGTGTTTGCTTTTTTGGCCACTTCATATGCTGGAGTAAGCATGGCTGGAAAGCTGCCTTTTCCTTTGGATTGCTCATATCCCTCTGTGTATTTCACCTACAATTCAATCCAGGTATATAAAGAATGCTTTACAAGTACACTATTTATATATAGATAATGAGTGCATTTTATTAAAGCTTTTCCATTAATAAAAATTAATAAATGCATCTATGTTGCGCAAATGTTGAGTTATTTAATAAGTTGCTCAGTAGCTCCTGGTTCCATGATCTCGAATGACTGTATATGACTGTAGAAAGAACATTAGTCATAATCTTACATTCCAGTTCTCATGTTAGTTCTCACTCTCCAGTGTTCTGTATTGTTTAAAGACTATAATCACACTCTTGATGTCACCCAAATGAGGATGGGTTCCCCTTTGAATCTGGTTCCTCTCAAGGTTTCTTCCTCATACCATCTAAGGGAGTTTTTCTTTGACACATTTGCCATGGCTGCTAATCAGGGTGTAAATACACATTGTTCACCTTAACTGTTAAATTCTGTAAAGCTGTTTTGAGACAATGTCTGTTGTGAAAAGCATTATAGAAATAAACTAGACTTGACTTGACTACTATAGCCTTATATTCTCGAGAAAGCAAAAATACATTTTTAGCATATTTCTATCTGCTATGATATTTAAACGGAATGTGAATTATGACAAATTACTCTTTAAAAGTAAATTATATGTATGAGCATGAGCATACATCGCTTGCCAGTGAAGTTCCAGTTTTTGCATGCAGCATCTCTGGCGTGTCAGTTACAGAGGTAAACTGTGTCACTCGCTCCTCGTGGCCACGCTTGTACTCCACCTAAGATTAAACAAACGTAAAGAAAAATGCTTTTAAGTTCCATGATTACAACCACCCTAGAATCATGCTTTTTTATGTAGAGATCTGAGACTACTTACATCACTGGCGATTTTTTGTGCCTGAGTCATGCGAACAACCTCCTGGCTGCTTACACTCCCTGAGTACCATATCTGCTGCTCTGAAAATTCAGATTCATAGCCCTGTACAGAGGACAGTTAAAAACATTTTTTTCTAATTTCAATGATCCTAGATTTAACAATGCAACAAATGATCTTACAAAATAAATTAGCCTGTGGTTTAAGAACTATACTATATAAATTAAATCTATTATTATTATTATTATTATTATTATTATTATTATTATTATTATTATTATTATTATTGCATAGTATTTGCTCTCCCACCTGGCTGGTCATTTGACTGGCTTTGCGAGCCTGCTCTATCTCTTTGGACATGTCATAGTGGAAAGTAGACATGAAACGTTCACCATCCTCTCTATATTTAATCTGCAAACCAACACACTGTTTAATCACAGCAAGAACTGTACTCATCACAGTTTTAACAATGTAAATAATAGTCATCGTGTGAATAATTCAAGATTCCAAGGAATGGTAATATTTACAAGAACACTGATGTTGAATCCTGATACTTATAGTGATAAAGCCCTCTTGTTCAAGGAATGTGACCTGTACCTAGT
The DNA here is from genome assembly GCF_014805685.1 of Silurus meridionalis. Taxonomy (NCBI): domain Eukaryota; kingdom Metazoa; phylum Chordata; class Actinopteri; order Siluriformes; family Siluridae; genus Silurus; species Silurus meridionalis. Next base: position 13,541,164 of record NC_060890.1, on the reverse strand, counting down.
TTTATAACAGGATGCTTGTCCAATAATAATTTATATGGAAATAAAATTTCCATATCAAGATAATTTAAAGGAAAGCTAATTTCTGGACGTAAAGAGATTTAATAGACTGTACACTACAACTCTGTTGAGTCTAGGGAGAGTAAACACTTATGCTCATTGACAGACATGAGCAGGTGGGCATCACAGGATTAGATAGAGAAAAGAGAGAGAGAGAGAGAGAGAGAGAGAGAGAGAGAGAGAGAGAGAGAGAGAGAGCTGCTTTCGTGATGCATAAATTTAAGCACCAGTACATAAAGTGGATATCAGTAGGGTGTCGAGTCGCAGTCACAACACCGAAATAGCTCAGAGCAGAAACTCAGTCCCCATTCCAAACCTGTAAAGTCACTACAGCCTCTGAACTTTCCTAAAAACAGCTTTACAACACTAATAAAAAGCACTGTTATGACTTTTATTTGTCAGCCACTGGTGTGTCATTTCAACGTTAACATGAATTCACTAATAGCATATACATGTATTTAGTTATTCTTGATATTGTTAACATTTTACCTTAGACGCCACAATAATAGAAAACACACTGAGGATTTTGGGTCAATATCTTAATATGTTTCATTATTACTGCCTGTGTAAGCAATAATCCAAGCTTAGGGGTATTTTTGGCATCTTGAACATAATTGTAAGCTTACCTCACTGACAGCCTGTGCCTGTTTCTTGGCATTAATATTGATGGGAGTTTCATAGACACTTGTGAAGGTGTTGTTCTTTGGATTATGCCTGTAAATTACACACAGGTCTTGAGTTAAATTGAGTTTTTGTGGAAGTATTATGCATAATTGCAACATTTTGTGTAAATATACTTACAGGAGCAGTAAATGCTTTAACAACAAAATGTGTACTTAATCTGAAGTTTAAAACAATACTCACACGTGACAATATGGCCTCTTCTGGTGACTTATATAATTATTGGCAGTGAGAACCATCTTACAGACCTCACAGTGAAAGCATGATTTGTGCCAGTTCTGTTTATATGAGAGAGATGAATAGAGAGACAGGCTGTCATTATGTATTACAAAATCCAGGTCTATTATAATCAATTTTTTGTTCAACAAGATCTGTATTCAATTCTTGAAAAAAAAAGTTAATCCTAAATAGTAATATTATTATTGTCCTTATATCAGCATATATTATTAAAGTTTCTTGCTGCTTTAGTATTATTAGTATACAATAATTGATCAGAATATTTAAACATGGTAAAAAGACTGAATGCCACAAATCACATGTATGTTCACATAATGCAAACTTCCAGACTTACCTGACCAATGAGATTAAGCTTTTCAGCTGGATACACCACAAATCCACACCTGGCACAGTTTTGAATATTCATCTTTTCCTTATTAATATATGCTCTACCAAAAAAAAAAAATATATATATATATATATACGGTACACGTATAAAAAAGTCCCCCAAAATCAGTAGTCCTGGGCAGACCTCAGTAGATGACAGTCAAAGTGACAGTCTCCTGTTCCAACTTGTGGCTCACTCTGTGATGTGTTAAACTTAGATCTGCTTCAGGCCAGCTCTGTCTATTACATGAACTGGATGTAAGGTTCCACCCTCTTTAGACACTGCTGGTCATGCAACTGGCTGTCAAGCTGTCTGTTAGTGAAGAGAAGGAAAGAGATGCAACTGTGTTTATGTAACTGTACACTAAGTTTGCTCTTGTACATTTCAGGAGCTTAGTCAGAGTGGCCTCCACATTTCTTAGTTGTGCTCAAAAATAGGTGAATGAAGTCACACGGAGTTTGTTGGTTACATGTGTAATAGGTGCATTACAACTGTGCTTACTCATGTCATTCTTATTTATTGCTATCATACCTGCTTTCATGCAAAAAATTGTATGTTTGAAAGTTTGAAACATTTTTTATAAATAATTTTACAATAAACCACTATCAAACATTTTGCCAATGTTAGAGTTATTATTTTGTTAAATCTGTTGATTTATATTAGGATCCATGGTTCCTGGTTCAGGCCTGGGCATAAGGTCTCTGTGGATTTTCACATGTGCTTCCTATGTCAGTGCCAGTTTTCTCTTGTTTACACTGTGTATGAATGAGTGTGTTTGAGTGTGTATAAGCAGTGTGACCATCAATGAACTGGTGAGCCATCCAGGGTGTAGGCTGGTCTCACACCCAGTGATCTTGGGTAGGCTCCAGATCTAGCACAACCCTGAGAAAGGTAAAGTGGTGGTAGATATATGCATAAATTAATGAATGAAGGAAGGAAGGAAGGAAGGAAGGAAGGAAGGAAGGAAGGAAGGAAGGAAGGAAGGAATATTGATTAGGTTTAACATATTCCAAATATAAGATAAACATAAAAAGAGTATAAACAGTATTTATTGATATTGAAATACAGTTTTAATAATTAAATTGATGCATAATGTTTTAAATGGACATATTACAATTCAGCACTTTAAAAACTTTGAGCAAAAACTGCACTCCTGCTTTCACTGGCATATGTGAATATGAGTGTGAAGCATGTGAAAATTAAGTGTTTCAATCATGAGGCTTACAGACTGCAATCCTCTTATTAAAATGGCTAGGCTGAAAATAATTGAGTGAAACTGAGATGTGGCTATAAATGTCCTTCTAAATGTGAGTGCCACCCACTAAGTCTATTAAAAAAACGTGGAACTCTGTGGCCCACATGACCTTACTGGCATGCTCTTAATCTGACGTTACACAGGATTCTATGTTCTTGCGTGTGTTTAAACTTACTGGGCAGTTTATCAATTTTACCTAACATACTCATTTGTAGGTAGAGAGTTACTAATTAAAGCTATCCTTATGCTCATCATCATGGACAATTATCATGGACCTATGTCCACCACCAGGCTATAGCACCACCATTGAGCCAAATATTATGTAGGTGCAGGCTTTTGGCTATGGTTTAATACATGTGCAGCAGGGTGGTTGGTATTTTTAAACACCACCTTTTAAGACACACTGACTGGATGTGGTGAGGGAAAAAATGCAGGTAGTTGGTTTAAAAGAGGCATATGCAGAGGACAGGGTAGAATGGAGACGGATGATCTGCTGTGGCGACCCCTAACGGGAGCAGCCAAAAGAAGAAGAAAGAAGCTTAGACAAGTGTTTTTCAAATTTTTTCAGCAGGAGGCCCCTTTGTGTGGGGTGAATCATTTTGTGGCCCACAAAAGAAAACTCATAAAGCAAAACATCCTCAAACTTAAATTTTACTTAAACATTTTAGATTGAAGCAAAAACAAATGAATGTGTACAATGGCAGAACATCAATTCTGCTTGTAGTTTTATTTCTCTGATGTTGAATATATATATAAAAAAAAGAATTCTACATTTAATAAAACATATCAAATAGTAGTTGTGAAAAGTGCAACAAAAGTATTAAATACTAACCAGTAATTTATGATGTCCATAGTGGAAGATGAATACTGAAAAGTTAATTTATATATACTTTGTGAAAAAGTCCATTTAACTTTTTACATTTTGATGTAGTAAAATGTCAGTGGTTCAACAGTTTGGTTTGCAATTTGAACAGCAATATGATTTTTTTCAGCAATCTTTCAAAAAAGCAATAAAATTTTTTTTACTTTGCTTCAAAAAAATTGTTTTACAACATAAAAAAATATACAATATTATACAAGTTTTACAATATAAAAGAAATCATGCAATGCAGACACATCAATTTAGTAAATAGCTGTACAAATACACACAACCTCCCTAGTGGGAAGGGTGAGCCTGTCTTTCTTTCTTAGCGTAGTGTGCTGTGTAAAATTTATATTATTTGATTGATTTTTTTTTCTATTTCCTTTGTTTTTTTTTTTATTATAGTTTACATAGGTTGACAATCCTGACATACAGATAAAATTTTATAATCTAGAATCTAGAATTTCTATGCAGCCCCCTTAGCGACATCTAGTGGCCCCCCAAGGGGTCGCGGCCCCCAGTTTGCGAACCACTGGATTGGACACACTGACCGTATAATCTTTTTTTAATTTACAATTGGTTAGGCATCATTTATCTTTTGGGTCGGTTAACACAGGAAGTTTTCTGGTAGAATTTTGGTTGTCAGAATTTTCTTAAGTGGCAGTGAGATGTTTTAAAAGATGTATAAACTTGTACCAGCACTATACAGTACACTGGTGTCAGAGATTCTTATTGTGGTCTTGGCACTACAGCCAATAATTGAGTTTCTATCAATATGCACCTACATGGCTGTCATTTAAAATAAACGATAATTTGGTATATAAGAAAAACTTAATCAGTTAAATTAAAAAATGTTTAATAGAAAAAAATGTGAATGTAATTTTTAAGCTATGCGTTGAATATATGGAGTGAAATCAGCTGATTCTGGTCTGTTTCTGGTTGTTTGCTCTGCTGGTTCTGTGTCTTTAAATGATCAGCACAAGACTGTATCACTTCCTTGATGTAAACGAAACTCCTGTAGAAACTTTACTCCTGTGGCCTCCTTTCACTTTCTTCTCATTAATAGATTGTATAAACAGGATTTGGTGTCTGGAGTCATTTCGGGGAAGAAGTAAGTGTTCATCTACTAGAAGTCAGTCTTTAGTAGAACTAACTAACAGTGTCACTTGGTTAACATACTACCAGTGAGCTATCCGGCTACCAGTGTCGGGTTTCTTAAGCCCAGTTTAATAAAATTATTTTTACACTAATACGAGGTAGTGAACAAAAATAGCCAGTACAGAAACTGCGTTAGTCGGTTATCTTGCTAGAAAACGAATCTAATGCTGTTACTGGTAAAGGATGTGGTTTACCGTCCTGTTTAATCTGCTGTCTAGTGTTCACAAAGTGAAATAAACACTATTCATAATATTGGAAGTATAATATTGGAGTAAAAAAGATCAGTTGCAAATCACTAGTATAAATGTATAAATGTACGTGTTATCTTCTGCCTCACCTGCGTCCCGTCCATAAAAAAATATAATATAAAGATAATCTGTTAATAGTCAGGGGTAATAATACACATGACGGACAGGAGCATGGCACCATTCCGTTTTATTCAGTACTAAGTTCTTGGTTTCTTTTCTACAACAGTCACATAATGGAGGAAGAAACTTTGCGTGGTAAAGCTGAAGACTCTGAGGAAGAGTTTTGCGATTCTGGTGATCAAACTGATGCAAAACCTGACCGGAAAGCAAGATTTTTGCTCTTTGGAAGGTAAATCTGGTTTATTATATTATTTTTCATATTTAGCTATTGTTTTTGTGGAGGGTGAAAAGAATAGTTTACATGTCAGATACAGGAATTCCGGTGTTACACCAGATTCTGTGACCATCGTATGTTGTGACCATAGAGGGCGCTGTTGCTAAAATGCAGCTTAAATAGATCGTCTAGAGAAGCAGCATTTTAGCAACAGCGCCCTCTATGGTCACAACATACGATGGTCACAGAATCTGGTGTAACACCTGTTTTTTTCAGTAAGTCAGATCACTTAAATCAGTTCAATGGTAAAAAAAAAAAAACTGAAATCATTCTCTTGTTCCCAATTAGCAGATGTTTTCCCAGAAATACTTAAATCAATATCCTAATTAATTGTAATCATTAAAAACAACAGTCCGTCCTTATTTAAAAGAGCTGAGGCGTTTGTGATTCATGTTTGCTCTGGCCTGTTTTCACCACCAGGTAGCGCGACAGTCGTGTTTTAGATTTACGGCGATTGGCGACGCCCTAAACTTAGTGTAGCTTGGATTTAAACTCATGACGTTACCTTTGGGGCCAAACGACAACGTTACCACCACCCCAGTTAAAAATGATCATGGCGGTTAAACAGATCACTTAAAACCCTACAGGTACTGCTGCCTAAGGCGATTAAATAAATGCTGAGTCCAGGGCCTAGATATTACTATTTACAAATAATATTTATGTAATAGACATTTCATCAGCATTTATATTGTCAGGATATGAACAGTGCATGTCTGTGGGTAAATGGGATTTTATTCATGCCCATGTACTTAATTTGATAGGATTTGTCGGTTGTGGCTCATGGGATAAATGTTTGTGTCAAACACTTTATACTTACTTAAATTGCAGTATTCTTTGTAAATAAATAAATAAATAAATAAACATTACATGTACATTTAGCTTGAGTAAGTAAATAATAAATGTATTCTAATGTATGAATACATAATGTATAAATGTATGTCTAATCTTAACTGACACTGATCATATCCAACTTCAAGCATATCACTTTGGACATACTGTACACAGTTTAAGGCTAATACAGGGGCACAACATAGCTCATATGGCTGTGTATGATGTAGATGAACTAACCTGCAGGCCCATTTGCTTTGTGTGGCAGTCAGCAGAGGGTCAGCGTTGCCCTTCATGACCCTGGCAGTGTGATTGAATGGGCTGCAGAAAGCTCTGGTGGGTTGTGTGGCTGCTGACTCAGTTAGCATGTACCTTTCCTGGCCACCACAGTCATTATTCAACTCGTTATCAAGTACAGAGCATGTCAGGATCCTAGCACCCACCACGTGTCGAGGAGAGAAACCAAGACATTTATTTAGAACTAGTCACTTTTGAGAACGGTTTAAATGCAGAGTAGTATAGTGATGAATGATGAACCCAGGTAAGTGTCCTGTTATGTCAAATGAAATTAGTTAATCATGTTTGTGTGTGAGGGGGGGGATCACATCGAATATAAAGCAGCTATGTGCTGTGTATGTGTGTTTGTTGGGGAACTGTGTAGAGATTGGCTAATGTGATGACCGGGCTCTTCTAGAAAACATGTTCATGTGTGTGCAGTGGCCACTTTGCCCTGTCAGATTTATAATGAAGAAATATGCTTGTTAATGGATTTATTTATATATAATAGTAATTATTCCAGAGGCATTTGTAAAATACTTGCATTTAAAATTAATTTAACATAACCACATTAAGCTCAGAATTTGACAAATTGTAATATTCAGGCTAGTTATTGTTATTCCCTTTACTGCTCTTTTGTTAGTTTTTTGTAGTTTTTTTGTTTTTTGTAGTTTTCACCAAATTAAATAAATAAAGTGTTTGGATTGTGGATTGTTTCTGTTGTTTAAAAACTATTTTTAAATCATATTATCTTTTTTTTTTGTAAAATGATTATTAAATTTTAAACTCAATTTGACTTTAAAAGATCATTTAACATTCTGCAAGAATATCTTTAGGTTTGCTTTTGCACCAAAAGTTGTTTTTGAGTGTTATTTAGAAATTCTGTTGTTTCCTTATACATAGCAAGAAAAACAAGAATGAAAATTTGCAAGAAAAGGAACCATCCACTGTGCCGCGCTACAGGATCATTTCTACAATGTGCCAATATAAAATGAACTACCAGAGAGTAGGAAAATGTATCATCATTAACAACAAGAACTTTCACCACGAGACCGGTAGGAGTTTTTTATATTTCATACACTTGATAATAAAGTGACAGTAACATAATAATACATAATAATAGTGTGATTAATAGCAGTTGGAATATGTTTAGTCTTGCTATGAACAACAACAACAACAACAAAAATGACTATTTTGTTGTGTGGTTGAAAGGGATGAATGTTCGCAATGGCACGGATCGAGATGCTGGAGAATTGTTAAAATGCTTTAAAAACCTGGGTTTTGATGTTTTCGTCTACAATGACCAGACCTGTGAAAATATGAAGAGGATACTGAAAAAGGGTGAGTTTTTCAATGTTGTTATCGAAATAATACAAATTTTAGTACAAGCCTCATAATAACAAAACACTTATTTCCTTGCATTTTTGCTTTGGGGTACAAAAAAAAATCAAGGTTGTCTGTAATTTATAAGCTTTTCTTTTGAACAGTTGTAGTTGTGGGGTATTCTGCTGCTTTTCCATATTTCTGACCTACATTGTGTCTAACAGATGATCGCTGTTGCTGTTTGTCATCTAGAAACACTAATGTAATTTTTTGATATTTGTTTTTAACCTTTCTGTGTTTGTGTGTTTGCATCAGTGTCGGAAGAGGATCACACTGACAGTTCTTGCTTTGCCTGCATCTTGCTAAGCCATGGAGAGGAGGGCATGATATATGGAACGGACAAGGCCATGCCTATCAAGGAAATTACCTCCCTCTTTAGAGGAGACATTTGCAAGAGCCTTGTAGGCAAACCTAAGCTTTTCTTTATCCAGGTAAGAGAAGAGGAACAGGTCCTACATGCAATGGCATATACGCAATTTAATTTACTCAGCCTGGTCACTTACCTAGCTAACTCTTTCTTGTCCGCTTGTGGAGGGTATTAATGAGTTATTCTCACAGGCTTGTCGCGGTTCAGAGTTTGATGATGGTATACAGACTGACTCAGGAACAACTCATGACTATATAGAAACAGATGCGAACCCCCAACACAAAATCCCAGTGGAAGCAGACTTTTTGTTTGCATACTCTACTGTTCCAGGTAACATGCAATCTTAATTGCAGATGTGTTGTTCTCCATTAATGTCATATTCTAGGAAATCACAGAAAAGTGGGAGTATTCTGTGCTTTAGGGAAACACAAAGAAAATAAGGTAGGAATAAAATATGGTTCGCTGTTATATAAAAATAATCAACTTTGGGTTTGGACAATCATTTTCCTATAACAAACCATATTTTTTATTTTCTTCTTTGTCAATAGAATCTTTCTAACTTTTTACATTGTTATTTGTTAAAAATGACCCATTATACTTTTTATTTAGTAACTAAGTAACTAATTACATTTTTGGTCATGGAACATTCATTAGATCATTTATTTCCTGTTATTACCTACAGCTATGCATAGTTCCTTTACCAGGCTCTATTCACTGTATTTACTTTTTTGTAAGACAAAAATGCAGCTTGTCAGGTTACTAACAAACCCCAAAGTGTAAAGTGCTGAATACTTTACTTCTGAAAAAAATCCTCATGTCTAATAGAATAATAATAATATAATGAAACATTATACAGTACAGAAAGACATACAGATACACGAATTAACTTTTAAGTCAGTTAATTAGTGATTGATGAATATATGTCTATCAGATGCTGACTGTGGCGCATTTCTCGTTCAGGTTACTACTCATGGAGGAATCCAGGCCGGGGCTCTTGGTTCGTCCAAGCTCTTTGCAACGTCCTCGATGAGTCTGGCAAGGAACTGGAAATCTTGCAGATCCTCACACGTGTTAACTACATGGTGGCTACTAGCTTTGAGTCCTGGTCTGAAGATCCACGCTACAGTGAGAAGAAGCAGATACCCTGTGTTGTGTCTATGCTGACCAAAGAGCTTTATTTTAAGTGATATATACCTCAGAGTTATCTTTATGGTTTTTAAATTCCTTTATTATTTACAATTCCTTTTTGTTATTATTTCTTCTTGGTTTTATTTTTCAGTTTTAAGTATGTTTGCAGCACACGTTTTTACTTCACAGTCAAAGCTGGAGTGTGACAGACATACTGACTGACTGACCGACTGAATGTGACCACATGGTCTCGGTATTCAGGGATGAGCCAGACACAGCTAGACCTAGTGTTGTTTGTGTGGTAAAGCCGGTTCTTTCAACTAATTTGGACATTTGATGGAATCTTCAGAAGAGTAGTGCTTTAGTGAATCATGTATGTGCATTTGTGTGCTTTAGTGACTCAGCAGCATTTATCTCTACTGTTTTTTTCATAGAACATTCACTGTTTTTTGTTTACTGGCAGTGAAATATTCATGTTGGGTTTATGGCATTTCAGAGGATGTGTAGCTTATAGCATCATTTATACTTTTTTGTTTACTAATGTAACTCTGTCCTCTCTTTTTTCTTATTCTTTTATGTAGAGGTAGAATTGTTCACAACACAAAGGCACTTCTTGCAGTGAAGAACTTACATGAATATTATATTGAATTTTATTCAATATAACTACGACTGTAAAATACATTAAATAATGTGTAAATGGCTCGATGTCATGTAGTGCTATTAGCTGTTAGGTTGTTATTATTATTAGCCTAAATTATAAGCTTATAAACATTTTTGTCTTTCACCCAGTCATTTGAAACAAAGAGCACTTCACCAGCATCTCCATCTAAATGTGCATCTAAAAAGAATGCTCACTGTGCTGCATACTGCACCATCAAAGTATGTGTTATCAGTGGTTTACAAAAATATCTTCTTGACTAGTTACCCTTCCAGCAACAGAAAGAGGAAGTTCCTTATTTATGAAGATGATGGTGCTTACAGTAAACACCAGTATTTCATTTTATTACTCTTGTGATTGTAACTTGGATTAAAGTCATCTAAGCTTATTTGTTTGTTTTATTACATTAAGCGGTCAAATGGTTATGTGATTTTGTTTGGAATTTTGAGAAAGTGTGGTCTGTATTTTTGTATTCAAACTACCTAAAGCACAAAAGGCAATCTATTGAAAATAAGATTATAAAAAGTTTGAAGTCACCTCAAGTATTTAAATAACAACAAAAAAAATAATACATTTAATTAATTACTTTTTTAATTAGAGTTTATCCTACACATTAAATTGTGAATAAAAACAAATGTGTATGAATCTGCACACACACAAACACAGACACACAAACAAAACTAACAGCAAACTTAAAAAACAACACATTTATTGTATTAAAGCTGTGATTTGGATGTCAGTTTATTACCTACAGTGTCCGCTACAGTACTGTATCATTATTTGGAGCCCACTACATCAAAATGTTCCTTATGGTATGGTATACAAATGTAGAAAATATTGAAATAAATGGATTTCTTAAAGAAAATAGTTTATAAGTTTCTCTGATTACAACAACTTTATATTGTCCCTGGGACATAAATGAAACTATTGGATGCTATAAAAAAGAAAATTGTATAAATTAGTATAAAATTATAGCTGAGGTTGAGTTTTAATTTGGATTTTTAATTGACTGCCACATATTGTGTATTTTCCCATTTATGGCGAAAATAGCATGTAATTGTAAATTATACCTTTATGCATGATGCTGTAATACAATGCTGGATTAAAACACAAGTACTTTTGTATTTGTCTACAGCTTACATCATTTAATCACACTTCATATATTGAGCTAATTTATTTTTGACCATCACAGCATGGGTGCAGACCTGGAGGCATCACATATAAGCAGTGGTTTCCAGTTGGTCCCCCCATTGTCATGGCCAGGACAGACGGCTTGGTAAAGTACATCTGTAAATGTGCCTGCACAAAAGCTGTAGAGGGGGGTCATGGTGTCAGAACCAAGGAAACACACCAGACCACCATTTGAACTGGAGAAAACTCCAATTCGTTTAAACTGCCTCCCGGTTAAATGGGTTACCTCATGTGGAACTCCATTGTGCCAAGCTGTGTAGTCACCATTAAAGTATTCTATACACCAGGACTCAGGTCCACGGCCCAGCCAGCAATGCTCTTCACGACCTTTCCTGGGGATGCTGGCATAGGTGAGTCCTAGTTCCCAGTATGATTTGCCACTGACTTGCACCTCCCAGTAATTGCGGCCTTCTTTGAAACCCTCTTGGCTTATCACATTCAGTGTGGTGTCAAAGCGAGAAGAGTTTTCTGGGACTTCCTGCCAGGTGTCTGTGTATGTAACAGAGTCTCCTGCTTGTGAAATTATGAGTTTTGGATGAGCAGATTCAGGGTTCAGAACCACCCCTTGGGCATCTAAGACAAAAGGATAAGATAAAAAAAGTTAAATACCATTTGCTGTATACCTACAAAATGTACACATACAGCCCAAATGTGCAAAGCATAAAGTGTAAAGTGATTAATATGAGGATTACAGCTCTGGAAGAGTTTCTTGGTAACAGGAACCTGTGAGCGGATGAACAGCAGTAAATTAATAGTTAAACTTAGCAACTGCTCGTTCTTAAACTCATCCATTTGGATACACTCTGGATCCGTCATCTTCAATGTCTCCATTATCCTGCAGGAGCACAAATTGAGAAAATGAAAATAATCTAAAAGAAATCGAAAGCAGAATGTGAGAATGTGGATGACTTAATCATATCGTCTCTCCTTGATGAGCTGTACCAGTCATTTCATTGCCATCTTTAAGATTATTATCTCACAAAATTTACTCCTCACTCTTATTGTGCACATTGATTTTAGAAAGTTGGCAACCCACTGTGTACATACCTTCTATCTGTCTCTGAAATCTGCATGGGAAAAAAAAAACAGTTCAGCAATATGACTCACTGGAGGAACCAAAAAGTCACATTCTAAATAAGAAGAAATGCTTTAGTGGATCTCTTTTTAGGCAGCACCTGCTCCAAGTTGAGGGCCTTGTTTTCATTCAGCTGTTTGACTGACTCAGAGAGCTGCTGCTCCAGTGCCTGTATTAGTTGGTAGCATCTTTCTATGTTTTCCTCTGTGTTTCTCTCCATTGCTTCTTGCTCCATGTCTAGCTGGCACAGTGTGATTTGCAGGTCCTCATCCAGCACTCGCTTCATGTTGTCATACTTCTTCCTGATCTTTTCTTTCAGTTCTGTTGTTTTTTCCTGGCATGGAGAGCAGACCAGAACCATACAAGAATATATCAGGATTTTCTTTTTGGATGAGAAAGAAACACTATTTATATAAAAACTTTCTTACATTGAAATGCTTTTGCTTTGCTGACAGTTTTTTCATTCGGTAAGCCAGAACATCCATTTGCTTTTTCAAGTACTCCTGTTGTTTTACAGGATTGTCCTTAAAGTAAACATGTTAAGATACTGAAGATGATGCACTGAAACTAGTTTATATTCTATAATGGTCCATGATTTTGAATAAATATACAGCTGAGAAAATGTTTTACCTGGAATTGAGCCTTCATAGCCAAAATAAATTGTATGCGTCAAAATATTCCAGAAAAAGTGCTCCAAAAAGTGCTGTTAACTTTTTCTCTTTGTTCCTTCTACCAGCAAGGGATTCCTCATCACAAGCCCCCGTCTCCAGCTTTTATATTCCATTACTGGCAGACAAAGGCTGTGGGCTGGGTTTTGTGATGTTGTGACATTATGGCATCCACTGTCCTGGTGCCAAGGGAAAAATATTTCATTTCTGTCATTAGGGTCCGTAAATCTGGTCACATAGTAATGTTGTAAAGAGAACAAGCATTTCTGAACACTGCTATACAATTGTTCTGCCTTTAAATAAGTAGCCATCAGCCAAACAGCTCTATTTATATCTGCCATTAATGCCAAAGGCATTTGATAAGACTATGAAAACAGTTACAAATAAGGGGTCATAAATTGTTGATTGTTGAACATGAACTTGATAAATATATGTACGCACAAATGTATATGTGTATGTGTATGTGCCTGTGTGTGTCTTTGATTCATTCTTAACTGGATTTAACTGCCAGTTTGTCAGTCAACAGCCTTTATTTTTCCAAAAATAGCATGTGGCCCTGACCTTCAGAGCTCCTGTGAATGGTGTACATAAATGGTAAGAATGCAATGTGTGCATGAATGGAAGAAGAGAGACAAGATAGGGGTTCTGAAGTCCAGAAACACAGCCAGCATTCTAATAGTGTTAAGAAAAGTAAGATCAAATTGCACAACTGCTGACCTGATGTGCTCCACAAGTTTTATGGCTTTCTGACTGCCAACAGAACACTCATAAGATGTCTTGAAATTAGGGCAGGGGTTCATTTAAAAGGTGAGGGGTCAATTACCTATCAAAATAGGCAAATGTTTACACTACTGGTTCCCTCACTGTTTCATTTCTGTGTGTAACACTAATGTGTTGCAATTCCTGTATGGAAAGTACTAAATCAGCTCATAGCATAGTACTGGATAAGAGAAAAAAACAAGGAAGGATGGCTCTGTAAAATGTCCTGTGGTGATATTGCTTTAACAGTGTTGGCAGATTGAATCAGATAATGTACAGGCTTTTTTTTTGTTTTTTTGTTTTTGTTTTTTTGTGAAAGCTTAAAATCTCTGTATGGTTCTACAAAACTTCAAAATGTCATTGAGTAAGTATAAAATGTATAGACAAGATGAATTTGTTGTGCCTTTAAATCATTTTCAGCTCAGGAAAGTGCTGAAATGCTGCATTAATTGTCTTTAGCAAAATATATACAGTGAGGAAAATAAGTATTTAAACACCCTGCTATTTTGCAAGTTCTCCCACTTAGAAATCATGGAGGGGTCTGAAATTGTCATCGTAATTGCATGTCCACTGTGAGAGATATAATCTAAAAAAAAATCCAGAAATCACAATGTATGATTTTTTAACTATTTATTTGTATGATACAGCTGCAAATAAGTATTTGAACACCTGAGAAAGTCAATGTTAATATTTGGTACAGTAGCCTTTGTTTGCAATTACAGAGGTCAAACGTTTCCTGTAGTTTTTCACCAGGTTTGCACACACTGCAGGAGGGATTTTGGCCCACTCCTCCACACAGATCTTCTCTAGATCAGTCAGGTTTCTGGCCTGTCGCTGAGAAACACGGAGTTTGAGCTCCCTCCAAAGATTCTCTATTGGGTTTAGGTCTGGAGACTGGCTAGGCCACGCCAGAACCTTGATATGCTTCTTACAGAGCCACTCCTTGGTTATCCTGGCTGTGTGCTTCGGCAGTGCAGTCGCCATGTCCCATGTGCAGAAAAACACCCCCAAAGCATGATGCTACCACCCCCATGCTTCACAGTAGGGATGGTAATCCTGGGATGGTACTCATTGGAATTATGACCCAAAAGTTCTATTTTGGTCTCATCTGACCACATGACTTTCTCCCATGACTCCTCTGGATCATCCAAATGGTCAGTGGCAAACTGAAGACGTGCCTGGACATGTGCTGGTTTAAGCAGGGGAACCTTCCGTGCCATGCATGATTTCAAACCATGACGTCTTAGTGTATTACCAACAGTAACCTTGGAAATGGTGGTCCCAGCTCTTTTCAGGTCATTGACCAGCTCCTCCCGTGTAGTTCTGGGCTGATTTCTCACCTTTCTTAGGATCATTGAGACCCCACGAGTTGAGATCTTGCATGGAGCCCCAGTCCGAGGGAGATTGAAAGTCATGTTTAGCTTCTTCCATTTTCTAATGATTGCTCCAACAGTGGACCTTTTTTCACCCAGCTGCTTGGCAATTTCCCTGTAGCCCTTTCCAGCCTTGTGGAGGTGTACAATTTTGTCTCTAGTGTCTTTGGACAGCTCTTTGGTCTTGGCCATGTTAGTAGTTGGATTCTTACAGATTGTATGGGGTGGACAGGTGTCTTTATGCAGCTAACGACCTCAAACAGGTGCATCTAATTTAGGATAACAAATGTAGTGGAGGTGGACATTTTAAAGGCAGACTAACAGGTCTTTGAGGGTCAGAATTCTATCTGATAGACAGGTGTTCAAATACTTATTTGCAGCTGTATCATACAAATAAATAGTTTAGAAATCATATATTGTGATTTCTGGGTTTTTTTTTTAGATTATGTCTCTCACAGTGGACATGCACCTACGATGACAATTTTAGACCCCTCCATGATTTCTAAGTGGGAGAACTTGCAAAATAGCAGGGTGTTCAAATACTTATTTTCCTCACTGTAAGTATGTTGTGTTTCTTATAATGTAGGTGGAGAAAATTAATTATGAAAAACGAATTATGTTCTTACAAAATCTATTCAACTGTATCAAATAATATTCCTTTTCCTTTATCTGCTTACATTGCAGAAATCATGGAAGCTGAGATATATTTTGTGTTTCTGAAGCAACTCCTACTTTCCATCTTAAATATTTTAAATGTGAAGAAATGAAAAAGAGTGCACCAATTGGAATCATTGATCTGTCTTAGTATAAACAGCTTTCCTTTCACAAATTTCAATAACAAGTTACAGCTATTTAAGTGTAAATGATTATTGAACAATAATTTTCTATTAGGGTCTCATTGATGTTTCAGAATCCTGAGAGCCAGTCTATGTGGAAATGGATCAATGAAAATTATCCTGTGTTCCTTTTATAAAAGTGGCTGTCAGGGATTATTTTTTTAATTGAGGATACCACGGATGTGCCAAGCAAGCAAAAACATTTTCCTTGATTTTCCTTGATTTTAATCAAAGAAAAATGTGTAAAGGTTTTTACAAATATGTAACTTCAATTCAGATGAATTCAATTTACATTGAGCGGGTATTGGGTTAATATTTTTTATTATTTATTTATTAGTCAAATATTTATTTTCCAAATGGCTATATTATACAATCTGTGTGACAGGTTAAGATCAATGAATGGCATTCTGAAGTCTTCAGTATTCAAATGATTTTGTTACATAAGGGCAGAAATATCTGCTAGCTTGATTGATAAGGAGGCAATGTAGGGAAAGTGTTAGCATTAGAAGTTAAGATTTGGAACTTCTAAATGAAAGGTTTTGAGATCAAATCTGAGCACTACCTTTTTAAGGTGTAACTTTGTTTAGTTGTAACTTACCTTAGTTGTATAAATAATTGTCAGACAGTTATATGCTTTATATAGGCTATGAAGACTCAATGTAAATAAATAACTGTAAGGTTGTCAAATGCTGTAAATTTAAGTGTAAATGCTTAGGTCTATAATGTTTTTTAATTGTTGTTTAAATGTATAATCTGATTTAATGCACAGAATTTCTCTCTTGAATTCAAAAATTTAGGTGGTTCAGTGCCTTATATGATGCAATGAACCATTGTCCACACAGAATGCTTGATCCTGTTATTTTTTTTTTCTTTCCACTATGTTGTACAATATAATGGTCATGGAGGCAAATATGTGCAAATGAAAATACACTTGCGATTTAGGAAAACTGGGAAAATCTCAGACATAAGTGCCCCTCCAAATTTACTAAAAACAGAGCAACTGTATTTGTTCTTCCCTTTTAATTATTATAAGTTTAATAGTATAATACCATTACATGATATACTGTGTTGACATACTGTGTGTTATAGAGGATTGGGTGGAGATTAAATGCAAGTTCAGACTGTACACACATTTGTCTTACTCTTTTTCTGGAACTTCCACTGACGTTGCCAATAATTAACATCCATAATAATTGTGTATAATTATTTAAATTATGAATGCTGTAACCAAAATAAAACTCTTTTTGGGAGGGGGACAAAGCTATGTGGTGCAAGGTTATTAGTTAGTTAGTAATTATTTAGTTAGCTTGATTGCTTGTTTTAGTTAAAATATGGTATTCCTGTACACACAAACAATAAAATATGCTCATATTTCTCACTTCCTGCATTCTGCTGTTGATTTATTCATTAAGGTGAAGTAAAAGAAAAAAAAATCCCAGAAGATTCCCATATTTGTGCACGTTTGGAACCAATTTGACAATGGTATTTATGTCACTAAGTTTTTGGCTAAATGGTAACAGCAATATTAACATTGTCAGTAATAAAAAAAGCAAATCATGAACCAAATATTTTTGGGAGAACCTTTAAGTCTCTTTTGGTGGTGTATGACTATGAAACATCCAATATGTATTTATTTCATTTTCTACATTATGCATATGACATTAATAATTCAACATAACATAAGCAACAATTAGGATTAGATCAATATTGTCATGCATACATTCTATTTATTAAAATCTTGTTTGTTGTGATTGATTGTCTCATTTTCATTGGTCTCATTGTCTGCATCTGAAATGATAGCCTTATGTAATTTGTCTTACTGTGTAGTAATTGCCCATTAATCTCAATGTATTATTAAGACATCCTAATGTATTACCAATGGACCATCTGATCCACAACTGATTATACCCTATTTATACTACAAAAGTACAGCTTTGTCTGGCCAGTAAAACTACTCTGGCTTTTAGACCACCTTTCTTAATTACTGACAAATGCATCAATACATATCAGATTTATTTTTCTTTAAAATAACTGGTCACACTAACTGCTTACACATTTTTAGCTTGTTAATTTCTGCAAAATGCATTTTATATATATATATATATATATATATATATATATATATATATATATATATATATATATATATATATATATAATTTTATTTATTTTTTTTGCAAAAAAATGCTCCATTTTACCTAACATTTTTTAAACTGGTGTTTAACAATGGCTCATAACATGCAGCGTAAGTGTGACAATCCTTTTTTGTTGTTGATGTTTTTTTTTTTTTTTTACATATTTGTGCTCTTGCCAGCACATTTTGAACAGAACAGTTCTTGGAAATAACCCACAGCAGGGTGGACCACACTATCAGTGAGGGTTCTTGTTTCAAATTCTTAATTGAGTTCCAAAATCTATAAAGGTCAAAACTACACAGGACAAAAAAAAAAGGTTAGAAAAAGAAAACAACGCAGTACAATGCAGCAGAGCTAGGAGGTAGGAATTAAGGAAGTATGACAAAGAAATGTAAGGTAAGCATCACTCAGAATGCCATTTTTACTTCCTTTTTATTATGTCCTGATTTTATTGGTCTACATACAAATAAGAAATTATATATGTAATTATACAAGTATATTTAGCTATGCCTGACTATAATAGCCACAATCTATTATATATAATTCATCTGTAATCTATAATATAGATTTATAAGTATATGCAGAGTAATTTACAACATCTTTTCTCATGCTGAAATTTCCCTGTTTTAATTCACAAAAGATAAAATATTTGGACTACTTGACACACTTGTTAATTTGGTTTGGTTTTAGTATCTAGCTTCCTTCTGGCAATTATTTAAGAGCCTATTAATACATGTGTACCCAATCAAAAACCAGCTAGAAGGAAACTGAAAGCAGAAATGTTTTTCTAGATCTAAAAACAAAAATAAGTTGCATACATTCAGCATGAATTGAAGACTGAAGCCCCACCCAGTAATTGTCACAAGCTGACTGATCAAATTGTTCAACCTTGGGTAGTGTAATGAAGTAGTAGAGAAGTAGTAGTTAGATGAATGTGCTCTGAATGGTGGAGAGGACCTTCCAATAATTTCTGCTTCAGGTAAAACATGCTTGCAAAAAGTTACTGATTGTAACCTTCTGGTAGAAAAATGTTTATCTTACTATTAAAAAAAAAAAGTATGACACAGCATGACCAAAATTTTCAGCTTAAAGTACTAGGAATCACCTGCTGCATAGTAGTAGTAGTAGTAGTAAGAGTAGAATTATATTGTTAATATATTATATTTCTTTCACATTTCATCAGTTTTTCAGACAAGTTTTTTTTCTGGAACCAACTGACACTATTTCAGTTTTAGTGCTGATTACTCATGCTTAAAAATAGATCTGATCCTGTAACTGCTGACTGATTATGCATGTTTTTCAAAATAAAGCCTCTACTGATTAGAAAAGTGCATTAGATTACAAAATTGTAAACATTTTAAGTTAAAATGTGCTGCATTAACACTTATGTCATCAGTGTAAGGTATATAACAGTTAAATGTATCCAGGTTTTTTACCAAGTTTTAGTATTGTGTGGAATTTTGTTCAAAGAAAAAGACTGCACACAATTTGAGGCTATCTGTGTTCATTATTAAATTATGCATTGTTATTATTATTAAGCCATGTGATTATTAAATCACCCAGACCTTGGTCAATGTCCTTTTGTCTTCTATTTATAATACAAATGGAAGTAGACTTAAATAATAATTTAAGAGATAGTAAGGTCATTCAGAATTTCCCTGTGTAAAAACGTTTTATTAGCCTTCACTTTGTATTAGTCACAATGAACAATAAATGTAAAAAAAAAAATTATTTGAATGTTGTAATAGCACTGTGATGTATCATCACATATGAAATAACAGGTGTGAATTTCTTTTTAGCAAAGATTAGTACAGCATTCAAATGTTCAGCAGGCTCCAAGGTTTAGGTAAGTTTGCCTCACAGTTGAATTCTGAACTAAACATCAATTGAAGAAAAAATTTGCATTTTTTTATGTATATTTATAATAATTATTTATTTAATTTATACTTCTATCTAGGAAATCACAATGCCAGGTTTTACCAAGTACCTGCAAACATAGAAGAGGTGCGTTCTGGCTACATGTACAAGTCACCCTCTGAGCATCTAATGAAATCCGTGGTATGTTTCATATAAAAAAATACGGCTAAATATAATTAAGACATTAAAAAAAAAATATATTTTTTGTTACAACTTTTTTTGTGATTTCTTTCTTTTTTGGGAACATCTGCAGAAATCATGGAAACGAAGATACTTTGTTCTCAGCAAAAACCCTGAAAATAAATATGAGCTCAAGTTCTTCAAGGATGAAAATAAAAGAGAGAAGCCTATGGGAACAATCAACATTTATCAGTATGTATGAATAAATTATCATTTCTCAAACATGATTGTTAAAAGCTGTATATTTCTTTATTCCAAAGTAAATGCTGGATTAGTTACAGTATTTCTGCAGGTTCATTAAAACTAAACGTTGAACTGCAGTGAGCTTGAGTCATAATTCTTTGACTTTCCTTTTTTTCTTTTCTTTTTTGAATGCCGTTCTTATCAGTGTTTTTACCTTTTAGTTTGAAAATCTAATAACAAATATAAGTGAAGATGCATATAATTTTGCAATCATGACAAAAGCAATATAAATTTGATGTAATTTTATGCAATTCTAATTTAATGTATTTTATGTTATTAATAGACGTATAATTAATTATTTAGTTTTTAATTGTTTTTCTAATACATTCAAATCCAACTTATTATGAATTCTATAAATGTAAAACGCATATTTTATCATCATAAATTTGAAAAGATATAGTGCTTTTTAATTACCGTGCACATAAACCTGCTTAAATCCTAAAATTCATGCAGACGGGTTTTATTTAATTTGGTTAAATATGAGATATTTTACAATAAAAAAAAACACTGACACTATGATACTGTATAAAAACAACAGTTTAAAGCAATCAAATCATATTTTTGAATAGTAATCAATTTTTGTGTGACATTTCATGAATATATGCCACATTCCATGTAAATAACATTCATTACAACAACAACAACAGCAAAAAAAATCTGATCTTTCCATTAGCATTCCAAGTTCTCAATGTGTCTTTTGCCATCAGGATCACATTGATTTTCCGGCAAATGAAATCAGAATCTATTTGGTTGTGGATACAGAAGAACTTCAAATGCTCTGCAACTTGTGTTCTTTATATGAAGGTGGCAGCGAGAGAATATTTCCTCATTGGTGAAAACAGGTTAGTCATGATTCATAGCAGTAATACATAGACCACATTAAAATCTCATTACATTTGGGTATGTAAAAAAGACAAATGTAAAGCTGTTATTCTTAAACATAAAATGTTCTGCTTAAAAAAATACAATGTTTTTGAGTCAAAAACTGTACGAGTTTAAACTGCTAGAGTTCAGATGTGAATACTTAAAAAATACAAGTACAGTACATTAAATCAAAATGTTACATTTTCTCAATACCTTCTACAGCACTGAGATGGACGAATGGTTTGATGCAATATTTAAGGCTTTGAATACACAAATCTTCATACAGCCTGACAGAGAGGTACCACTAACAAAACCAACAAGGTCAATGTCTGAACCTCTAAGTGTGACTTGGCATGATCAAAATTTGTCTGAAGAACAGGAACAGGTGAGACACTGCACACTACTCAAAGGAGTGTACTAATGCTTGAAACAGACATCAAAAAGCATTGGATATATACAGCTGATAATTAATATATCAAATATACACGTTGATATTTATGATTGGGCCAAATTTCTAGAACTTTCTTATCAATGATTCTCACAACTATTAGCTTAGTGATCTCAGGACAGTCTGTTTTAATACACTCAACAGAGATCAGCTTTGGGTACAGTTATGGACAAATACCAAGACAACACATTTATTATAAATAGATCAAGTATTATACTGTATCTAATAAAGCTTATGTTATAGACATTAACTCCAGTTGTACATAGCTTGAAGTCATCTTGTCAATCTGGGCAGAGTTTATTAGATAGACTTAAACTCGTCTATCTGAGTGCCTTATTTGCATTTTCTGATAAACATGTTGCTTTTCAGAAAGAAACTGAACTGATTGCAGTCAGACAGTCAGCTCCTGAGTCCTTCAACTCTCAATACTGTCATACTGGTCACTATGATTATCCAAAAAAATTCCAGATGAAACCATCACAAGTAAGTTATTCACTTACACAAACACACTAATACCTACAATAATTACATACATTCACAAAATCATTGCCATTTTCATTGCAGTCTCTGGACACGGATGAAGATGAGGACGATGAAATAAAGGTAGACAAAGAATGTGAAACGAAAGAGGACTCCAGCATCTACATGCACATGGAAAATGTGTAAGTTCCTTTCCTTCCCTTTCTGTTCATCTTTTTGTGAATAAGAAAAATATTGTAATACATTTTTATAAAAACAAGCATTACATAGAAATTAAAACACAGTGGGGTGTACTGTTATAGTACTGTATATAGCTTCTGCTAAGTCATTGCACAAGTTGTTAATATAGAAACGATTATCAGTTGGAAATAGAGTATACTGTATACCTTGTATGAAGACAATTAAGTGATATGATGATCAACCAATGCTGTTGTTTAAAAACAATATAAAAGGTTTCTCCTTTTAACCAATACTTATAACAATATATCATCTATATAAATGTGCATTTAACATGAACCTGAATTGATATATATTTGCTTTTTCTTGCCCATGCACAGGAAAGGGATACTGAGGCAGACCCAGTCTCATGAAGGTGTCTCGTTTCCTAAATCAATGTAAGGGCAATGTTTTCGGGATATTTTAGGATTCATTAGAATGTTTGACAATACTTTGTTATTAAGTCAGTATTGTATTCACTGTTCCAGTGAATAGTGAAATCCAATGCATTTTATTCAGTTATTTGAGAGCTTTTACTTTTTCTTAAGCTCTTCTTGTTATGAATTCATGCTTGTTTAACAGGGGACATCTTAGCTAAATCCTTGCTGGTTGTGTACCTGTAGTTGATCGAACCTGTCCAACAAGTCTAAAAGTATTCAATGACAGAAACTGGGCACTGCACTTGCATCCTCATACTTTGGGCATGATGAGTTGTTTGCATAAACAGTGCATATTGTCAACTTGTGGGATAGGTGAGAGAGGAACCATTTAACCCTTTAGAGGACTGATTACCTCTAGGTCACATCTGGGTAATCAATGATTTGAAAATGAATTTCACTTATGTTTTGATAAGTCAATGTTTTAATAGCATGGTTTGATGACATGCCACATGTCAAATTTTTATTAAGCCTTGAAAATTGGCAAGGACTACTAAGCTCTTTGATTACTGGTTATATAAGTTCTGTTCAGTTCCATTTGATTTATATAGAGCTTAGACAAATAATAGACAGAGTCACAAAACAGCTGAAACCTATAAATCCCTAATAAAGGAGAGCAAAAGTCAAAATTGGTAAGAAAATCTCCCTAAGATGACACAAGAAAGAAACCTTGAGAAGAACCAAGAATAATGGAACCCATTCTGTATAGAATGTCACCAGACAGTGGGATATGCAATCATTCCGCTTTCATAACTGTATACAACATGGGTTGAAATGTGGTTTAGTATGAACACCATTATCATTATTATTATAAGCAGACTGTATGTATTAAAAAAGTAAGTTTTAAATCAATCAATCTTGAGCTACAAATGAAAACATTGAGTAGGGCTTCTCTATCTCCTAAATCCCACTTAACCCCTTAAAAATGATTCATTATAATCTGGACTGAAGACTCCGGTGTAGTCTCTTGTACTAATTTTGAACAATTTGTTATTATATAACTGACGTTGACTTCTTTCCTCATAGCATTCACAAATAAACAACAGCCTAAACAGTAATGATGCCAAATTTGTTTTGCTTTGCAGTCTGAAAGGAAATAGTGTTTCGGAGAACACATTCCTTCCGATCAACAATGACGACGCCACTGCTCCAAACAGGCAAATTTTACATAAAAGGTAAGCAAATTTTAAGATGATGAAAAAAGGAAACAAAGTATGCCTCTGAATTTACCAGAGCAGTATAAAATGAATAAAAATGATCAAAATGACTAACAGCTGGTTAATTATAAATGTGCATTCCTCAGTGAAATTCCATTTACTCCTGTAAAGGAAATTTGCATTAGTCATGACGAGCTGAGAAACAGTGTGGTCTTCTCAGAGAAAGCGGGCAAGATACGGTACACAACTTGTTAAAAGTTTTGAAAATATTAATGGCACATTTATTCATCTTGACTATGATGCATAAATTTGAGAATCTCAGATGATTATTCCATGTTGCTCTTCAACAGTGTGTCCAGCTGGAGTCATACACAGTTCTCTGGTTTGTTCCAAGAAGGTGACCAAATTCTGGCTATTAATGACCTGCGTACAGACAGTCTGGTGGCGTTGCAAACTTATCTGAGGAAGCTTACTAAAGACCAGGCAAGAGTGCATGTCAGATTACAGAAGTATTTTTCCTCTCGTTACAGGAAGTGAGCTTAACTTGCTCAATCTCTCTTGCAGGTAAAAGTGACCATCCTAAGACAGCCAAGGTCCCAAAGCATAGGTGGATGCTGCACATAAGAGGGGGTAAAAGCCCCCCTCCCCCCTTTCAAAGTTTGCTGATTCCTCTTTTGTATTAAACTTACCAAATCTGGTCTGAAACAACTGCTGAGTGGAAATGACCAGACTCTCCAGCTATCCAGCAATTACACTGCAATCCTCTGCCTGTGGGAGAACTACTTTATGAAGTCCTCTAATGTTTCAAATTTTAAGATGAGAGTTTGTATTTGATGGCAAGTTAAGCCATGGAAATTTTAAACTTTCTGAACATTGTGCCACTTTCACCGGTACAAAATGTACTTGGAAAACCATCATTTTCCTAGACGTCAACAAGATGTAATATTTTGATATGCTGCTTACATTCTAATCAATTTATTCCTGCATTAAAACCATACAGCTTAACATAACTGCTGCATATTTTTTATAATTTATTTAATTATATTTGACATTTCAAAATGATGTCTCAGTGGAATAAATGTTCAAATATCCTAATTCTAGATATACAGTACAAAAGGACATCAGCACATCTTTAGGTTGATTGGCTTCTCTGCACTGGCTGCATTAAAACAACTGATTTCATTTAAATTATCCTACAAAAATAATAATAAAGCTTATGATAGCTGTGCAAGACAAACTATTTAAACCAATAATACTAAACATCAAGATTTAGGCATAATTTATCAAATTTATTTGCACATATATGCATATTTAAAATCTTTTCAAACAATAATAGACAATGAAGGAGAGGTATGGCACAGGAAATGTACTGGAACAGGCATTAATCCACCTGAGAATGAACAGTAGATTTAGTGCATTCATTAGTAATTACTTTGCTTGGTAACTCGTGAAAAACAACGTCTCCTCTGTCTGCACGAGAATGAGCAAAAGGCATCCACAAAAACACAGCAAAGGCAGGAATTTAAAAAACAAACAAAATAAATCACTATAAAAAGGTGGTCCAAATCAGAAGTCTGATTATGTTCAAAACCAGAAATTTGAAGTCTGAATAAACAACACTAATATGGTGAGGCAGTGATCAGTTACTGTCTTGTACAGGAGCCTTTTTTATGGTCACTTCTTGGTCCTGCATTTAGAGCTTTAACCTCATCTTGCCACTCACGGAAGCAGTCGTTCATGGCCTTTCTGTTACTCCAACTTCCCACGTTCACTGTGGGGATGATCTTTAGTGGCTGCAGCCATTGCACAAAGCGCTTCAGCTCCAAAAAGCTACTGTGCTCGCTGTATGGAATACCTGTAATAGACAAGCCATAATTAGATTAAAATCTAAATAATATTTTACAGACTTAAAACAAATTTTTTTAAGCCAAACCAAAAGCCAGCAATTATATATGAAAATGATTAGAAAGAAGGCAAAGCAGACATAATTGGGTAGAGGTAGAGCCAAGATAAACCTATAAAATAAAGACATTACTCTTTACTCTTGCCTGTGGCAGCCTGAAATGTGAAAATCAACCATAGGAAGTGATTGCTCTGTGACAAATTGGTGGACCACCAAGCCAGTTTCTTTCTAGATGATCACTAGTGATGAAATAATGTAATAGCAAATACAGTGGAACCCGGTTATCTCGCCCTCGGTTACCTCGACAACCCTATTAAGTTGACGTTTTTGAAGTGGAACCGCCAAATTCTCGCTTTTTCTAAGCATTTTTTATCGGTTATGTCGACTTTTTTATGTCGCCGAACCCTAATATCTCGAGCACAAGGGGGGAAAAATTTGCCATTTAACGTCGGTTATCTCGGTGCAGCCGCAGAAGAACTCGCGGAAGTGGCGGAAAAATCAAGTTTTACAGCTGCTACAGGTGTTGTATTGTATACTGGTGAATCTCTGCTGTTAGTTAGTGCTAGTGTTCGTAGTGTTAGTAGGGGCGCAGCGCGGCTTTGGGAAGAAAAGAGCAGCCGTTGAGAGAGTGCCGGTGGGAAGACACGTACCGGGATACGCATGCGCGATAACAACGACCGCCGTGAACCAACATATACCACCAATAACGGACAGTGAGAGTGTGGAAGTTTAAATAGGAGCTGGTAAGGATGATAAACGAGCACCATATGTGCGCGATTGAAGCCGAGAGCTTCAGAGAAAGCGGCCGAGAAAGCACCTGCCACGCTGAAGGGGGCCGAAGGGGGCGTGGCAGGTGGATTCCTGACACAAACATGTACTGTATGTATTTTTATAGCATGCCTTCATCAAACAAATCGCGGCAACGCTGGTGTGTATAAAAAACCTTCAAAAACACGTGCATGCACATTCTCATTTATTAACGCACATCATGTACATAAAGAAATTTCAAGCACGTTAATATATTGCCGCCATTTTGATTTTCGTTTATCTCGATCATTGGTTACCTCATTGCTTTTTGGCACCCCCCTAGGACATCGACATAACCGGGTTCCACTGTAGTAACAAAGTCACACATCCTCTAATCAACCAAACTGACCCACATAAACCTGGCTATCAACCTAATCAATGCTTCAATGTTCCTTTACAAAACGAGTGGAGACCACTTATAAAGTCGTGTGTCTACTTCTTTTGGATGCACCACTTGGACAGTGTTTCCAACAAGTGCTGAAGCCTTTTTCTATAGTAAATTATGACCAGTCAGTGTTGATCTTGCACCCTCTTGTGGAAGGATGGCATCATTATTTAGGGTGTGATCCAAGTAAGTGCCTACAATACTCAACTGCCAAATTTCTACTTAGCCAACAAGTCACCGATACTGCTCTCTTTTAGAGTGATTCTCATCATTATGTACTTCACTGATGAGAATGCATCAATCCTACTACTGAATCCTGCAGATGAGAATCACTTAAGGTAGCGCTACTGCCACCTACTGATTTTGAGCAATCAATCAAGCGCTGCTGATGATCTTAACTGAGATCCGATTCCTATGCTCCCAAAGTACACACACGGTGATCTACAGAGAACAATCCAGGCCAGACAGAGCTCCAACTGCTAAATTGCTCAAACTGACTATTTCACATATGTAACGAAGGAACTTTCCACCATCTCGCTGCTTCACAGATGAAGTCACCAACACTCAGAGTGCCAACCAGGAGGTGACCATAGCAAGTGTCAAATGGTATTTAATGAAAGAAGGTGTCTCTTGGCATGCATTCAAGTATGTGCATGTGTGCACTCACTGTCTTTAACCAACAGGCTAAAATGAACCTTTTATGGTGCCCCACAAAGTATACGAACAGCTGGTCAGTGACCCGCAGTCTCATTTGCAAGAACAGGCAGGTTGATGGGTTTATTAATATAGCACAGCGTCAATATATCTGGCAGGACTCTGGGATCAGTCGCAGTGTTTTCACTTCTCAATGGAATCCATGAAATCTGCCTGGTTGTAAAGCTCACCAGTTTATATAAAAAAAAAAAATAAAAAAATAAAAAATAAAAAAGGCTCCTTAAATGATAACCAAATAGAGAAAACAGTAAGGTAGTAAATAGCCTTTTATATCAACTGCTTTGGATTCTTTATAAACATGCCATTACTCTGGGTTTCGCTCCCAGGGGACTGGTCTGAGGGGTAATGGGCGGGCAAAAAAAAGAGCAGTCATTATAATCAATAACAGATAACTACAGTCTGTGAAACATGTGTAGGATCTTCTTTAAAATGTTGCAGCATTAAACTACACAGCTTTTATTACGAGAATATTGACATTCCGATATCGAACCTTGTTTTATCAAGCACACTGGAACACTCCATTAGTTTATTCCATTAGGAATAAGAACCAGTCACTCAAAGACAAAAACATGCACTGAATTTGTTAACATGGATCCTGCAGGTGGTCAGATTTATCTAATCAGAGTACATGCAGAGTTTGAAAAAGGACTGTTCAATTTAGCCTTAAGTCAGTGTTGAGTCATAGCATCGCAATGCCAGTGTCTTAACACAGTCCAAAGGCTTTAAACCAAAGGAAAGCTACATATCATGACTAAACATTCGAGACCACTTATACCACCCAACACAGTCATAAAAAGTTTTTAGTTTGAATCCCTCCTCACAATAAAAATTACTGGTTCATCTCAAACCCAGTTTCCTAGAGCAGCATGTTCATTAGGTGCAGTAAATAGGGAAATAAACAAAAAACAAAACAAACAAAAATAAAACAACTGCATACCATAAATACTGATGTTTTCTTTGATTTGAGGTTGTATGTTCTCCAAACCCACTTCCTGAGTGAAAGTCCAGCCCGTGGGTTTGAAGGCCACCAGCTGGTCATACGTAGCAGAAAACCTCTTCAGGTATGTTTTTAAATTCTGTAAAAATAAATAAATACATTCAAACATATTTAACCACAATTTCTGAGTAATAGTATTTACAATTTCTGATAGCAAATGACAATTGTTAATGCTACGCTAACCATTAACAATTGTCGCTCTTGGCTCTACAGTAAATAAATTAAACAAATAAAAAGCCTACAAACTTAGTGTAGTATATTTCACCTCTTGTCTGTTAGGGACTAGACAGCACAATGCTTTTCTTTAAAACCAGTAGAGTCAACACTTCCATCAGCATTTTTATGAATAAATGACTCGCAGCATATCAGGATGCTGAAACACAGCGCTTTTTAGAATCTGGCACAGCATGGAAATTATATAAAATGTCAAAGTATCTGTGCACTGGTGCTGTGTTTGCACTTTCTAATTTTAATTATGATTAGCACATTAACAGTTTAAGGTTGCATTTTTATTTCTGTAACACAGAATGCCTTCAAAACTGTTTGTTAAAATCCAGATTGATTTGAGCTCACCTTAAAATTGAGTTGCATCATGGGAAGGACATGGATCTGAGCTGCCTTCACGTCTGTGGTAATACACTGGCAGATGTGCTCCGACTCGAGACAGCACATAGTTTTATAGCGCTCTTTAGACATATAGACCTTAGAACCCAGCACTTGAGAAATGGCTAGTAGGGGTTGGAAAAAGAAGAAATCTTTTTACCACAAGTTCAGTTTTGAAGGCAGTTAAGGTAAAGCAAGACTGGCCACATGAGGACACTAAAGAAAAGAGCTCCCGGCACAAGTTCAAAATAGGCAGGAATAGGATTGTAGACAGGAAGAAAAGTTGGATGAGATGAAATTCATCTCAAGCCAAGGACACATCAGGAGAGAAAGAATTATCTTTGACATTTCCCTTTAATCCTTCCTTTATACAGCCACGTCACTTAATCAGCGCAGATGCTGTGTTCACTAAAGAGGATTCTTTTCTTTCCTGACAACTGCTGAGAATGTATGAATTGGCTGAATATGGCTGAATATTAGAAGAGCAAATATAACATCACTCACCCAAGAACACCTTTTCCTTTCCCACAGAGTAGGTGCCACACACAATCAGTGTGCGAGGGTTGAGTGTGACTACCTCAAAGGCTGTGTTAGCAGCATAGGTGATCACTTCCTGCTGTGTAGGAAATGCATATTCTGGACTGCAGTACCTATGCAAAGATTATTAATACTCATTATAGAGGGGTAATGTGATTCAGTTTAAAATCAGATGAACATATGGCTTATATGTTTTACTCTCTCATTAGCATCTCATTCAGGTGTTGACAAAAAAAACAGATCTTTTTGGTAGCGCATCAACAATGGGATTTAAGCACCCCTACTAATGAAGGCTTGTGACATTCAAAACACAGCAGCGGCCTAAAGTTTATACCACCACTGAATAGCCTACACGCTGCCCAATGAGACTCCCTCATGGTTAAACTGTGTAGAGCAACAGAGCCCAAGATTTCAAACTGTCTCAGTTGGTCCAGAGCAATGAACAGATGTGGGCTGCATGTGGCCCAAGTACTCACGTAGTGTCCAGATAAAGCGTCTGAATCCTGATACTCTGCAACTCTGGGTAGCGCTCCATGGACGGATGAGCCCGGAAGTCGCCCGTGTGGAGCACAGACTGGCCATCTGGCAGCAGAAACAGCAGCATGGCCGACCCTGGACAGCTGGACAGAAAACAAATTACTGTCATCCATGATACTGTAACACAGGGAGAGTGACGGAGCTCAGCTAGTAAAAAAGTAACTGATGAAAATGAAAAGCAATAAAACTTACTGATTAGCATCTAGTAGGATAACCTTTGCACTATCGACTTCGCATTCCTCGTTCATGGGAAGAATATGAATATACTGCTCATCCACATGTAGTTTACTCTTTACCAGATTGCCTGTTATCTACCAAGACAAAACAGTCAACCAAACCAAGCATGACAAAACAGGCACCAAACCTCACTAAGAAACTCATTACTACTCAGGTGAATAATGGGAAAGAAGGAATGATGAATGGTAGTGCCACAATTACTAAGGCAGAAGAAGAGCTCGATTGACTTCCTATTAATCTTTTGCAATTCTCCTCAACAGAAAGGAAAATATCTCAGCAAAAAAAAAGTCTGAATTGCTCTGAGAATTTTGCTTAAGTCTTTAAAAACAGGCATACACATTCTTCTTCATGGCCAATGTGCATTTATTTAGACTGACAAATATGCTTACTTTATTGCAATAGATAGGAAAGGAGGAGGTTTTCTTCAGTCCTGCGTAGTGATCGGAGTGGAAATGTGTGAGGAAGTAGGCTGTAACACCTTTGATATTCCCGTACTGAAAAGCATCAATGGCGAATCCGGTTCCTGAGCAAAGACAAGCGAATTCAAAATTATTAACAAAATGGAAACAAAATCCATAAAGCATTTACCTCATTGCTGCAAAATGTGCACTCGAGTCACCCCCAAAAATACAAATAAATAAATGCTTCACACATGTAATTTAAGAAAATGCCCAAATAAAGTCTTCATCTTCTGTCTAGACTAGGCTCTGTACTAAGAGTACGTTAATATACTCAGAATCAAGTCAACACCCTTCACATTATAGGATAGTGACTAAAGACGAAAAGTTAGAGTATGCCACTAAATGGCCATTAATGCCCTTAAGTAAATTCACACCATTTACGTCAAGAAAGAATGACCATTATCTTAAACACTCACACACTGGCATACTTTCTTATAGAAAACTAACAAACAGGTTAAACAAACATCATGAAACTTTGATTTTTTTTTAAATAAAATTTTCATTTTAAATCTTTCAGGAATAAAAGTATTGACTAATTATATAGGTGGTTGCTTTGCCTCTGGGTAAAACTATGACTGTCTAAACTTTTCTCCACATGGAAGGTTGGAATTAATTATTTCACCCCCAAAACTCCCACCTTTCACTATGTAAGTGCAGCATTAGTCCTGAAATTAAGAATGCACAAAATGACCAACAAATCACAGAAGACACATTTCCATTATGAATGGAATGAAATGTAGATTTGCTAACCATTTGCTAACTAGCCATTCTGTCTACATTTCCTTGATTTGCACAATTTCTTTGCAAAACTGCCACTAACACCTCTTTAATACTGCACATGAACACTTTAGTGACAATGACACTGCAACACTTTAACTCTGGACTACTGTCAATATCTCAGTCCTTTTTTTATTTACATGTTGCACAGTTGTTAAAACATTGTGCATGTATAAATGTGTATGTGGCAAAGGTCAAAGCCTCCTTTAAGCAAAGCAGTGCTGCAATAAAAAATTTTTTAAAGTTTCAATATGGTACATATTGAAATACACTATTAGTGAAAAGAGGGAAAAAGAGAGTATAAAAAGGTTACCATTTTCCTAATACAAAGAAATAAAACAGTACAAAACTATATCTCTCTTGAACGAAGTAGATCACAATGCATGCAAGTCAAAACAAACAAACATTAACAATGCAACTAACCAGGGATTTTCTTGTAGAACGGGCATCGTTTGAGCTCTTCTTCTCCACCATCTGTCGCTCTTGTTCTGTTCCACCTCTTCCTCCCCCATGCCCTCACTCCGCTGTTGCCTTCTGTTTGTGTAGGATGAGCAGCTCCTTCTTCTGCTTCTTCCCTCGCCGTGGTCATTCCAGACACTGCCGTGATCTTCTTCCGTCTAGTCTGTCGCTCAGTAGCTCCTGAGCTCTTCCCTGAAGCAGAGCTCACCTGGAGTTTCTCTTCCACACTTGCCCCAATATCATTTCTTTTTTCTTCTAAAGGCTTGAGGCCAAAAAAGACTCCAATATCAGTCTGCTTTAAGGCAGACATTCCTGCTTTGGTCTGGGGATTTTGTGATTTTGTGGATAGAGCTGGTTTCTTATTGGCCATGGTTTTTTGAGTGGAAGACATTTCCTTATTTAAAAATTCAGACTTCACATCAACACAAGTAGAATTGAAGCTGCCAAACTGTGCAGAGTTTGATATGCTTTCACGAAGGCGTTCCAGGACCAGACTTTGAGGAGATGGTAGATGAGGATTATCTTCCCTTTCTTTCATTACATGCATGTCTTTTGAGTCTCTAAAAAGGGAACTTTTCTGATGAGGTCTATCAGTAGGGCCAGAACAGCTGGAACTCTTCAAATGTTCATGTGACTCTAATGTCTTAAATTGATCACAGGTGTAACAAGACTCCTTAATGACTGGATCTGGTTGGCTTCTGGTTGGCTCGGTTTTGTACAGATCTAAGACATCAGCAAACAGGTCATCATCATCATCATCATCGCTCACTGTGCTATCGTTGAACAAGATCAGTGAATCAGAATTGTCATCGTTCTCACTCATGTCCTCTATCACTGTACTGTGAAACAGTTTTTTCTTTATCGGCTTCCTTTCCTTTTGAACAGTGACCTCAGAAAGAGGAGAGTATGATATATAATCATCTTCACCTGAAGTACATGGCTGCTCTTTTACTTTTCTGGTCTGAACAGCATGGCTTTTATTTTCTGCTTTCACCGGGGTTGACATCCTAATTTTAGATTCCTGAGATGAGGCCTGAGATCTAGATCCTTTGTTAGAATTTGACCAGCCTTTCTTTTTCTTAATATCCTCAAGCCCTGGTGAGCGCAACAGCTGGAAGGCATTAGGACGGACAGGAGTAGGACAATCTCTAGATCCATGAGTAGGAAAGGCACTCTGGCTGGATGCAGTGGACAGATTGACAGCACTGTCCACAAAGCTATCTTTACTATAAATAAAGGTATCGTTATTAAATGTCTTCTGCTCATGATGGAAGCTGGGCGTGTTGCCCAGTATTAAAAAAGCAGCCTCTGTGGCATTTAAAGCCCGACTGTGAGCTAAAAGAGAGTGGCTGTATCTCTTGTAGTGGTTTGGATCGGGGGAAGAGCACTGTAGT
The DNA here is from genome assembly GCF_014805685.1 of Silurus meridionalis. Classification (NCBI taxonomy): domain Eukaryota; kingdom Metazoa; phylum Chordata; class Actinopteri; order Siluriformes; family Siluridae; genus Silurus; species Silurus meridionalis. The sequence goes on along the minus strand of NC_060890.1, from coordinate 13,507,475 downwards.
CCATCTGGGCATTCTGTGATTTTTAAAGACAAAATGTAAAAATTATATAATTAGGACCTACAATACAGGACACATTAAAGGGGTGGTATTCTGATTTGTGTGGTATACGATCATGGAGTTGAGTACAACTTTGCTTCAACCAGCATACACAACATATTGTAAAACCAGCAGAAAGATATACTGTAAGAAACAGGAAGTCAAATTTGTATAATATTCTTGAGACCAGAAATGAGTCATACTTTGCAGAGTTACAACAAAAAATTAAGGAAGAATTGAGGATGCAGGGCAAAACATCACTACCATGAGGATCCAAAGGCTGTTATATAAAGTGCTTGGAACTTGCCTCCAATATCTGTACCACCTTACTATCTACACAATACACAGATTCACAACCCTGCTTTTGGGATATGAAACCTGTAGACACATTTTAAAGCTTTCCCTGCTCTAACACAATTTACTTTAACTTGGTAGGGTGTATAAATTAGCTGAATTGAAGTTCCACTGGGAACAGAAGGTCCTCCAGGACCTGGGCCGGGATCATGTCTCTTAACAAACAATGACTGACCACTTTTTTATTATTATTTATTTGCGATCTTTCAAACACCAGCCTGTTGTATTCTTGGTATAGACAACACTTACACATGTTACATTTTACACTCAAATGTTTATATTATAAGGATATTAGGTTGACCATTAATCCCTAATACATGTTAGAGATTGATATAAAAGCTTACCTTTACTTGTGTTTCCAGGGTTCTCCAGGCATTCAGCAACATGCCACTGTGTTGTCTGGACGACCAGAATGGAAAATGGCATTTGACAGACAGGACAGTAACCGCTGGATTGAGAGGGCTGCTGTGATGATGGCCCATCATGCACTTCGGTTGACTGTGAAGTGGATGCTACGGCGGATTCGGCCAGTAGTTCATCCAGACTGGTGTCTTGAACAGATTCACTATATGTACATATTTCATTGGCTGTCTTGGGCTCAGTACTCAATCTTCTCCCTCTGAAGGTTTTGTCTGGATTTTTCTTTGCCAACTTCCGTCGCTGTGGTCCGTCTTTACTCGATGTCGTTTGTCTTTTATTCCTTTTAAGAGATTTGTATTCCCATATGTCACTTTCAGACTCACTCTGTGACATCAGTATTAATTTTGAGTCAAATTACTGAACACCGTCACACATAGGAATAAGGCGATGATAAAAACCATAAAACAGCTCTCATTCTCGTTCAAAGCCTGGAAAGTATTAATTAAAGTTTATGTAAGACTTCGAATAACCGTTTCCAGAGTGTCCTGCTTCATTACACACTTACCGCCAGTGCAGAAAGAAAACAAAGAGTAGGTTCGCAATCCGCATTTTCAAAACAATTATTTTACACTCTTGCACAATTAAATTTTATGTTTACTAAATACATTATGTAAAGTATACCTATCATATTCACTAACCAAGAAACCTGATATATTCGAAGATATTGATGTGTCATTTTAATAAGTGATGAGTCATGTCGAATGTGCGGATACGTATATAGGTGTATGATATTTGCCGACTTCCGCTGCTCCTCTTGGAAACATGGCGGCACACAGCAGTCTGACAGCTCTGTATCCCATTCAGAGCCAGTTAGATTTGGCTCTGGAAGACGAAATCATACAAGAAGAGAAGGAAAATCTGGTATATCAGTATTTACGAAAATTGGATAAAAATGAAGATTTGAAGATTCCTGATTTTGACGAAGGTTATGAATTATAAGATTATTTACTAATAGGTTCTCAGCTAGCGAACTTTGTTTTGGGTGGAGCTTTTGTCTTTCTATCTCTGTGTGTGTGTGTGTGTGTGTGTGTGTGTGTGTGTGTGTGTGTGTGTGTGTGTGTGTGTGTCTGGCAAAAGTATTTATACCCCTTGAATATTTCCACATTTTGTCACGTTATAACCACAAACTCTGAACATCTAAAAAGTGTTGTGTGCATATATGTATTCAGCCCCCTTTACTCTGATACTAAAATCCCAATAAAATACATTTAAGTTTGTGGTTATATCGTGACAAAATGTGGAAGAATTCAATAGATATGAATACTCTTGCAATGCACTGTATATATAGTGTTTGTATTTGTAAGCTAAGCATGTGTAATGACATGTCTGACAAAATGCATGTGTTATGTGTATTATGGAAATTCTTATATTTGCATACATTGCCCACCGTTCTGTTTCAAAGCATTGTGTCTAAATGCCTAAACTCCCAAAATACTGCTCTGTAGTAAATAATAATAATAGGGTTTCACTGGCATGGCGTTTTTGATTTCCAAGTGTCATGAAATACTTTGAAATAGTGACCTGCCAAGGTAAATGTTTAATTATTTTATAACAAAAGCAAATCTTATGTGTACTTCAGGGCTGGAATGGCTAAACACAGAGGGACCATTGTCTCTGCAAAGGGAATTATCAGGCAAAGTGGTGGTGCTGGACTTCTTTACCTACTGCTGCATCAATTGCATGCACATACTGCCTTATCTGCACCAACTGGAGCAGCTTCACACTGTTAAAGGTACACACACACACACACACACACACACACACACACATTACTTTAATGTGAACACCAAAGTGACCTTTTATTGATGATTGTTGTCCTTCCATTCTAAAAACATTTTACACAGAATGACATATACTAAATATAATGCAAAATTGCCCAACACACCTTCATCATGCAGTCTTTGGGGATTCTGCATTATATAACCCTATACGTTTATGTATGATGAATATTTTTTTTGTAAAGAAAAGACAAGTCACAAAATATGTTTAATTAGGAAATCGCCTACTTTTTGCTAAAGACTTTCCCGAGTAGTGAGAATATGTAATGAAGAGAAGAGGCGCTGTTTCCCTCCTTAAATCTACTCATGAACTTGTGGGAAGTAGTATCAGTTACATGCCTAGCTATTATAAGGCTCACTCATATAAGTTATAAAGCATGTCATTAATTTTATTGTGAGTCTGAGTGCCATTACATGACCTCGAATGGAAACGATTTTGGACAGTGATTTGTTCATGTCTCTTAAATGGTCAAATCACAAAGCCATGTGTAATATTTCTGTCTCCGTTCAATATACTATTACATCCACTTCTGGGTTGTGGAATAGCTATACTATTACTTCCACTTATATTTGAACTACAATTGCATAACAAGGCAACTAATATATATAAATAATTTTTTTTTTTACATATGAAGTCTACATGTTTTACATATGAATTCTACGAGCCCCAGGTTTCTTGGACTTGCTGAAGCCTGTTTCTCTTCATTCCCTTTACTCTGATCTCTGGATATGATGAACTATTAAACAGAGAGAGATCAGTCTTCGTGGCTAGACAGACTGTTCTGCTGGCACGTGTCTTATTATAGCAGCTCTGTGAAAGGTGCTATCTGCTCTAGCTGTCAGTGGTCTATCATTACCCTCTTCGTAAGGAGGAAGTGGGCCAAGCCACACAGCCTTTATCCTGCTTACTGCCGTATCTCAAAATTTACAGTACATCGTTGGCACAACTTTTGGTACATTCCGTTACCAGTGATCCAAACGTACCCTTGTTCCCTCTGCCCCCTCCCAATCCTTAAACAGCCCTTTTTCTTTAGTTAAGAAATGGTTTCCATATTGTCATCACAGGTTTGTTTAATGCATACCATATCTTTGCTGTGCCCCAGTGATGATTATAATTATATTTGCCCTGTGATTAGCCAGGGAAGCAGGTGCACAAATTTAGTGGAGCATTGAAGCTGCCATCTGTACATTTTAGATTTTATTAGCTGTATTTCACACATTAAGGACAGAGTATAAAATAATCACTTCTAGTGATATGAAATGTTACTTCTTCTTTGTGACATTTCACTTGGAGCAAGAGAGGAAGTCTGTGAGAAATAAAATAAAGCAAATGCAATGTAGCAGCTTGGTTGTAATGGGAAGCCTGAGGGCTGCATAACAAACTTCACGCTCGTGAGTTTTCTTCCCATGTTTGGTATCACCTTATCAGAATTTTTCACAAATATCACTGTTTATTCGCCACATCTTTGTGTTGGTTAACATGTATGTTCCTTTAACATATATAAAAAAATAAGTATAGCTTCTATCTGTTTTTATTTACTTTTTCAGGTCCTTAAAGGTTTGAGTGACAGCTCAGTGCTGAAATTAGGTTAAAACCAATTAATTTATGAATCCCTTTTTTTCCCCATCAAGAAAGAACTTCCTGGCTATTTGCTAGTTCTAAAACATGAACAGGTTTAGAATAAAAATAACCCTTATCTGCACAAAGACAAAAGCCATTTTAAAAGGCTGTCAACGAAGGAAGCTATTTGACAGCTCAGACAAACAGGATGCATTTTTTCAAAGATTGATTAAGACATCCATCAACACATCACACATCCATTCATTGTTTGATGAAAGTGTTCTATCCAGCCTTGAATTTTTTTTTTTATCTAAAAAGAACAAAAGCAATCTGTTGTGAAAATATTAAACTAAAGCTGCAATGTTTCACTTATTCCCGAATTCCTTTTATTTTCCCCCACTTGGTCACTAAAGACCTTTTTAAAATATTTTTGAGACCCATATTTCTCTCTGTCTCCTTTAATATTTTATATATTAACCTCTCAGACCTACGCGCTTTCATGGGGAAATCTCATTACGTTTGCCTTCACCTACTTTGGTAAGATCTTTAGTGCAGGGATCTGAACAGGCAACTTACAAAAATGTACATGTATTTTGCTTTAGGAATTAGCTTTTGGCTATTTGGTAGTGATTGTGTTGTGCAGGAAAGCAGCAGCCAGAAAACTTGCATATACCAGGAAAGAAATGAGAGGAAAGAGTTTAAAAGCGTTATAGCAGTTTTGCTTGAGGATACACTGCAGTTAAACAGAGAAAGGGTTTGATTGCCTGCTGTGGCCTTTTCTTGTTCCAGGACCCCTGAGGAACAATTTGGCCTCAGGTCAACAACAGGGCTAAACTTTATAACATCCAGAAACTAGAATTATTTTTCATTTGTCCCTTTTTTTCCCCTCGCTTCTTTCTTCTCTTTTAGATGGCCTGGTCATAGTAGGTGTTCACTCTGCTAAGTTTCCCAATGAGAAAGTTTTGCAGAACATTTGCAGTGCTGTGTTGAGGTACGGGATCACTCACCCAGTGGTAAACGACAGCGACGCTCAGCTGTGGCAAGAGCTGGAAGTGTCCTGCTGGCCCACCCTGGTGATTCTTGGGCCCAGAGGAAACCTGCTGTTTTCTCTGGTGGGTGAAGGACATCGTGAACGCCTTTTCCTGTTCACCACTTGTGCTCTCAAGCACTATGGACAGCAGGGTTTGCTCAAAGACCATGCTGTGGCAAAAAAGCTTTACAAGGACTCCTTGCCACCTTCCATCCTGTCATTCCCAGGAAAAGTGGCAGTGGATTCAAAAAGCAAGAACTTGGCTATTGCAGATACAGGACACCACAGGGTTCTGGTGGTGTCCAGAACTGGACAAGTCCTATACTGTGTAGGGGGTATGTAGCGTTCTACTGTTTCACCTCACATATTCAACACCAACATTTATGCACGTGATTTTGAAAAATATTATTATGGCAGGACCTGGAAGTGGAAATCGGGATGGGGACCTGTCTGAGGCACAGTTTAATTCTCCTCAAGGAATATTCATAAAAGGAGACACTGTGTATGTGGCTGATACTGAGAATCACCTCATCAGAAAGGTAAATGGATAATGAGCTCTGCACTGCAGCTGCAAGCTTTGACCTACTTCTCTGACTTTAGCGGATCAGTCATGCTATGTTGTATGTCTTTTTTCCTCTTTCATCAGATTGACCTTTCAGAGAGAAGAGTTACAACTTTAGCCGGCATCGGCATGCAAGGCACAGATAAAGTGGGTGGGGCAGTGGGACTCCAGCAGCCAATCAGCTCCCCTTGGGACATAGTCCTTGGCACAGCCGGTAAAGATTTTTTACCAAACGTTCTTTTTTGAGGAATTGCTATACGTAATTGAGGCTATTTAGATTTAGAGGGATGATTGTTCAAGTCCCTGGACTGTCAAAAAGCAAGAATTTGATTTAAATATAATAAAACAAAACATTCAAACAATTATCTTCTCCCACTGACATACACTATTTGGTTTATTGAATCCTATGCAATATTAACATTGTGTGAAATCCCAGCTGTAGTGAAATATGATAAAGATTTATCCTATAGTCAAGTTCTGCATTTTGAATGGATAGGGAAGAGGGGGACACACAGAGTGCACTACACTACAGGTAAGGACAGTAATAAGTGGACTGTTATTAGATAGGTGGCATTTGTGTTGAATTTTATATATATACTCTATACCACAGGATGATCTGGTAGACAAATCATTTAAGACCAGCCTGAAATTGGAAAGCATTTTCACAGGAAGGGCAAATTCCTCAATCTGAGTAATGTTATATATATATTGTTTGAAATATTGACATTAGCATTTTTGTAGCCTGCTGCACATATATTTGTTAACATTTGCCATGTGTTATTAGTATTGTAGTCCTTTTATACATTTAAGTCAAATGCCTTTAGATTAGACCATAAAGCAGAAGGATTCGGTTTTGTCCACAAAGACCTGGTGTGGCTGCAGGCTTTCATTACAGTCAAATTGGAGGCACACTTGACTTGAGAGTTGATTGGAGGCTGCGATGAACTGATTAAACAAGTGAAATCAGGTGTGACTCTCGCTTGGTTGAAATGAAAGCCTGCAGCCACACTAGCACTTTCTGTATGAGATTGGAAACCCCTGCAGTAAAGTGTGACCCCCGACTAGAAAGTAATTCGGTGCATTTTCATTCAAATGTTTCCATGCAACACACTCATTTTTTTGCTTTATTGACTTCTTTCATTGTTTATTTTTCTTAGCTTTTTTCTCATAAAAACATGTATGAGATTTTTCAATTTCTTATTAATTAGCTTTTTCTTTCAAACCTTTTGTTTTCTTGGCAAGAAGCATAGCAAATAAAGGTGCTCTCTTGGGTCTCTCATGATCAATTATGTAGTGGGGGTCAGGTCACTTCTTCCTGTGCACATCACACATGACTGTTGCTTATGGCTATCAGCTGAGACATTGCAAGCTGAGACTCTTCACTTGATGTGAAATTAGTTGATGTTAGTGGATTGACATGAGAGGGAGTACGTCATAAACTGTCCCAGTATTTGGTCATTTCTGAAGAGTAAAAGGCCTTGATTTAGCTTTAAACAAGTCATTCTTAAATTAATGTGATGAGATAATATTGTGTTTTAAGGTAACAGGGCAAAGAGGTCATAGAAACAGGATGGTTCTTGCTGTCGCTGCTTTAATATTTCTTTTCCTTTTCATAGCCTTCCTTTGAATAGGAAATCCAGCCACTTAATCTTTTTCTCTCAGTATTGCTCATGAAATTTAATGTCTTATATTAAGCCTGAGTTTATTATTCTGCCAAGAGCAATTTGATTCTATTTTATGATCTTTTTATACATCTTATTCACCACAACATTGTCTTGAATATCAGTCCCATCTGCCTCCTAATCACTGTTCCCTTTGGAAGTTCTCTGTAGCTGTGGTTGTTGATACCGTATTTGTCTTTCAGGTTGTTTGTGGTGGAATGTAGCTGGTCAAAGTGGACCTTTTTTCTTTATAGCATGGATTGTTGTTTCGAGCAACCCAGGAGTAAACAATCAGGTCTGCTGGTTACTAACAGCAGATATTAAGATAAATGCATTGTCTGGGGTTGAGCTCAGAACCTGATAAGATCAAAAGATGCTTATGGGTGACCTGTAACTTTAAATGGAACCTTCCCCACTTTAAGGACTGTCGCAACTTTCTTGAACAAACTGCTTTATTTATTTACCTTGTCTAACTGCCCCACACAGTTTTTTATAGCATTCTGTAAGCCCACTAATGTTACGACTTGAAATGCACATTCTTTACTGCTTTTAATTATAAGCTACCATTTCTTTTCTATAGCATTTAGAGAACCAGTTGACAAGCAAAATGTTTGATACCTGGGATCAGATGTCATTCCATAAATCTCAAATCACTGTTGTGGAACGAGATGAAATTACCAATGCGTCTGAAACTGCACCTTGTGCTTTTGAAGTAACCTAAAATCTGTGGGCATTTGTGCTTGTCGTGCTGTTTTCCAGATAATTAATACACAGCAGATCAGACTGTTTTTCAGTTTTCAAGGATTCTACAGTGTGTGAGTCTGTGAGATTTATTTGGCACGTGTTCTTGGCCCCTGTGGTGTTTGAGCATTCGTTCCTTCTCCTCAGTCAGCTGCTTCTTCGCTTCAGTCTGACTTTTAGGACACACAGTGCTGCTCCACACATCTGTCCTGTACTGTTTAACCCATTTTGCATGTTGAATGCTTATTTTGGGTGCCGTGAAGAATTTGCATAGTTTTTCCACACAGATTCAGATATAGTTACTGAGTGAAGGCTGCTTTCTTTAGACACCAGTCTGGTATAATTACACATGGTTGCAGCATGGTATCTATAAAGGTGTTGGATAAAAACAGAAAATAGAATCAGTAAAACATTTGAGAGCAGAGTTATAATGTACACTAAATCTAATGTACGTTTGCACCAAAGCACTGTTGATTTCTCAATTCGTTTGGTGAGGTTTCTTTAAAAGCAGCCCTGACAGTGGCAGCTCTAATTCACTTGACTAATTCATACTTACATTCTTATTCTAATGTACTATAATTTCTGTTGCAGCAGGGGCATGGCAGAATCTGCAGAAATCCAAGCAACAGACTGAAAAGGTTTAACAAAGAAAGTCATATAATTGTTTTCATACTGGAGTATTTTGTATAGAAACATGTACTGCATATTTATAAAAGGAGTGTCCAGTGACAGGATTTGGTAACATTTAGAAGAAAACCTGTCTTTCTGCCACAATAGTTTAAAAGGGTTTTGAATTCGGAAAGCTGCATATTATTTATCTTGAGAAAAACAGAGGCTGACTTGAGAACAGCTGTTCAGCTTTTCCAGCTCATCTCGATCTCGATCCACTCCACCACCATTTATATATTTATTATTATTTATACTCGCACCTTGTATTCAGTATAATGTTTACATGCTGTTTTTGCACCTTTTATACTGCAGTATAATGTTTACATGCTGTCTTTGCACCTTCTTGCTGCTGTTTTTTTTGCACTACATTGCTCTGTTCTGTTGTACTTTCTCCTGGGTATAGTTTTTACATTTCTCCTCACACAGTACTGTATATTTAAGTATACAGTAGGTTTACTAGTCGGCGCTATACTTGGTTTTTGTCTTTTGTCTTGTCTTGTGTTGTCTGTCTGCACTCTGTCTGTCTGTACTGTTCTTTTGTTTGCACTGTTTGCACCAGGCTGCACTCGATGCACTTTGTTGTTTTGTTGTTTAGTGTAGCACCAGGGTTTCGGAGGAACGTTGTTTCATTTTTACTGTGTACTGTGTACCACTGTGTATAGTAAAAATGACAATAAAAGCCACTTGACTTGACAACATTTCAAATGTCTCTATACTCTAAACTAATAAACAAAGTATGGCCTGCCTGTGTTTAATCAACATTGCAATTAGCTACTGATTAAATATAAAACACTTTGAGACATGAAAACAATTAGCTTTTGGGGTGGTAATGACATTACAGCTTTCCATTGTGTTTTATTACTTGAATTATTTTGCTGTTTCTTTTTATTTGCTATTTTATTTTAAATTAGTCATGAGGCGAGACAAGAGTATATGAGACAAGTGAGAAATGGTTTAGTTCTACATTGTGCTCAATGCTAAACTGGCAGCTAAAAGCATTAGTCTTGCATTCCTGCTGATTCCAAAACTGCTATATTTCAAAACTGAAGAACCAGGCAGCTTTTGCGTGGTTGGCTGCATTTAGGGCGAATAAGCAAATTATCAGTCTGTTTAATTTCTCATGTAGCTGTTTCTCAAATCTTTACGTTTATTGTTTGTCATGTGCACAGTAAAGAAACATGTTTCCTCTGTACAATAAGATTATTCCTTTGCTGTCCACAGTGAATCTTAGATCTTAGTTCCTGGCCCTGTGTTCTTCTGTTCTGTGACTGTTGTTTTATGTTGTTTTATGTAGCACCTGGGTTCAGGAGAAACGTTATTTCATTTCACTGTATACTGCATCAGCTATATATGGTTGAAATGACAATAAAAGCTTCTTGACTTGACTTGAATGCCACAAGAAATAAATATAGGTATAAAATAAACAACAAAAGAATAGATATGTTAAAAACAGTTTTTAAAAAGCAGCATATGAACATATATACTATAAACTGTACATATGCATGCAGAGTAAAGTATGAAAACAGATATGTGTGCAATGACTGCACAGTGTGTGGAATACTATGCAAAAATATTGTGCCACAATAAATGTGCAAATTCTGCAATGTGTATGAAAAGTCCATCAATGTGGTGAGAGTCCACAATGGGTATGTGAGGCTGCAATGAAATTTTACATTTTAAATGTTTTTACTGTTTGTGTATTTTTTAAAGATTATCTAGGTCTATTTAAAACCTCTCTTAGTAATGGTTAAACGTTATTGCTGTTGTCATAATTATTTCATGCCCACTTCTAAGTTTGAAGTTGAGGGATTTCTTCATTTAAGGTCTCAATTTTTGTCCATCCCATGAGATATCTTTCATCCTTACCTTTTAGATATTTCCAATTATTTTAAAAGCTGCTTGTACAAAGTTTTTTTCTCCAGCCTTCAGTTCATCTCTCAATCTTTCTTTGCTATTAATGCATGTACTGGGCTTGGGGCCAGCTGAAATTGTCTCAGATAAACAGCACCATTAGCTGGCTATTGTTAGACATGAGTGCAATGGCCCTCGCTGTCCATTCTGCTCAGAAAAAAAACACGCACGCAGTGTGGTCCTGAACATGGACACTATTGAATGGGGTTTAGCTATGGTTTAATTGAAGTGAGAGTACTTTAGTGAATGATTATTGAGACTGAATGCTGTTAATGTTGGGAATTGCAAAACATGCACACAATGTTACACACTCAATACTTTGATGTACACAAATGCTAATAGTATAGTACTGAACACACCCTAAATAATTGAGCCCGCTTGTGTGTGCTGTTGTAGCAGTAATTACCCTTCATTTCCGACGATGACTTTTTGACTGGTGGAGTCTAATGCCAAATTTTGTGTTTTGAGGATTGTAAATTAAATATTGTAAAAAGTGTTATTTTAAGAGAATGCATCAGTCAACTCACTAGACAAAAGTAAGAGACACTCGTTAATGGTAATATAGTGTGTGTGTGTGTGTGTGTGTGTGTGTGTGTGTGTGTGTGTGTGTGTGTGTACGCGCGCACGCATGTGTTATCACAGGTGGTGCAAAGGATAACGTGGTGTGGATTGCAATGGCAGGGACACATCAAATCTGGGCTCTGTTCCTGGAAGATGGGAAGCTGCCCAAAGGAAGGTAAGCTGTTCTCTGTCGGCCTACGAGGGACAAGACCACACACACATACACATGCGGCATCAGCATGATCGGTTCCTCCAGGGTATACCATGCTGTGCTATGACCTGTGATTATTTTTAAGTGTGAATTAAGCTAATTCTTTTTAAATGTGGTAGTAAACATACATAATTTTAGACGGTAATATTTAGTTGCTTGGTCTGAGATTCTAATGCGTGATTTGCATGTCCTATATTTGCAGTGGTAAGAGGTTAATGTTTGCTTTCCCCATAATTTAATAATGGGAATACCTCTATTTAAGAGAAAAGTTTAAAAGTTATTCAGAGGGCAAAAAAGTGGCTTAAATTAGTTGTGAATCCCAAGGCTGGGCTTACAAGCCAGTAGAACATATTTTCTTTTCTTTTCTTTTGAAAGACAGATATAACATGGTATTACACTGTTACTTTCATTCTTTAATAGCTGTGTTACAGAGTTTGTTGCTATAAATGTATTTTCTTTGTCATCATTTTATCCTAAGGGTGTGCAAACTCTGACACACATTCTTTGAATGTTTAAGAAAATTAATAAAGTGAATTTTTGGGCATGCACTGAAATAAACCATCCTCACTAATCTGTTGATTTTCCTCCTGATGCGAATGCAGTGAGCATAAAAAGGGCGAGTGTGTGCGCTTCGCAGGCAGTGGGAATGAGGAGAACAGAAATAACGCATATCCTCATAAAGCTGGCCTGGCTCAGCCGTCAGGTCTTACCGCTGCTCCTGAAGAGCCCTGGAGTTGCCTGTTCATCGCTGACAGTGAGAGCAGCACTATTCGCAGCCTTTCTCTGACCGATGGAGCCGTCAGGCATGTAGTTGGAGGGGAGAGGGACCCCCTGGTGAGATTTATTTTCAGCTTTCAAAGCATCTGTATGATTCACTAAAAAGTGCTTGGCGAAGTTTGTGTATCCTGATGAAAGTTCAAAATATGAACAATATAAAGTGCCTGCAGTGCAGCTGCAATGGAAAACATACGCTTCTGTGAAATACAGCACACGCGCTAGGACTGAAAATAATTAGAAAAGGGATTGAAGTTTTACTCTGGGTTACTGAGCAGGGTGTCCATTCTAAACTCTGATCAGCATTGCTTTGTGCCCTGTCATGCAGCACTTTGTGTGTGTGTGTGTGTGTGTGTGTGTGTGTGTGTGTGTGAGTGAGAGTGAGAGTGAGAGAGAGAGAGAAAAGAGAGTTTAATTTTATTTATTCATTTTAAACTGCCTCTGTATTAGTAGGAACAACTGTTTTTTTGGGGTAAAATATACACACACACACAAGATAAAATAACCTCATGAATTAATCAGAGTACAAAGTATTGTAACATGCTGTGTTCAACTTAGCCAGGCGAGAACGCGAATCTTCCTGAGTGCTCTCTAACACAAACACGTTTAATAAAGGAGGTCAGGAGCAATCATCAACATGTACTGAGCCGAGACAACCTAGTGGAGAAAGCACTTATTCCAATTCCACCTTCCAAATGAAGACATTTTCAGAGCTCTGTAATTTCCAGCTCACAGTTTGTGTTTTCCTGAGAATTAGAAGAGGATCTGATTGCTCTGTTTGCTAGTTAGATTTGAGTGTAATTGTTCTTTCCTGCCTTGTTAGAGGACTTGATTGGAGAATTGCACATGACTGTGAATCTCGTGGAGAGAGGTGACTGAGCAAGCCTGTTTCTAATGTTTCCTTTGCAAAGCCACACAGTGTATGAAATTATGTATGAATGGATCTGCATGTGACTTATGAAACTGTCCTATTACAGAATAAGCCCTGATTCAAGTGCAAATGATTAGTTTCAGCTCCATGCAAACTTGCTTTCGTCCACTAGTCCCATATTTGCGGGTCATATTTATACAGCAAGTATCAATTTACCCTTTTATATAAATCTTATTTACATAAAACATACCCTAAAATATGCAGATGTTGCAATATCGAGCTCATGAAAGGAAAAAGCATTCAGTTGGCCAACCAGACCTGAGGAAAGCAAGTGTCTCTAAAACAGAAAGGGGGGAAACAAGTTCAAGGTTGCTGTGAATTAAAAAGCAATTTTGGTTTTCAGCTTTAAATATATATATATATATATATATATATATATATATATATATATATATATATATATATATATATATATATATATATATATATATTATATATATATATATATATATATATATATATATATATATATATAAATATTTAAAAAAAATTTTCATTTAGGTCTCTTTGGTAGATTCTTGAATGTTTCTTAACATGCCCCAAACTGCACAGTGCACACTAAATTGTATACCCAAGTATTAATGATGCAAATGCAGTAGTGACATTCGTACTGTTCCACAATGCAGTGTGTAGATAAGGATGCAGCTCAAGTATTTATAACCTACCATGAATAATTATCTTATTATTCAACAAGAAATGTTGTGTTTTTTGGAACCCTCAATCTTTTATGGTCTTTCTCTTGATTGGTTGTTGCTTCTGCCCAGCCACTGTGTAGCCAGATGTCTTTTGTGTTATTCTGATATTAGGGGTGATAATGTTTAATCAATCTGAAATGGTAAAATCATTTGGATCAGACATCACTGACACAGCACTGTCTGTAAATTATGATTACTGGATAGTCAGGGTGACTCATAGCAGTTTAGGAACATATGGTTTTTATTTTATTGTTATTTTTTTTGCTCTCCTGACTCATTCATGGGTTCATTGTTTTTTTTTACATTAAATAAATCAAAAATCTTCTGCACTGTAGCTTTAACAAGCTGGGGGACAGCAGCACAGCCCACCAGTCTCAGTGTGTTATCTCATGTTTTTTTTTTGTTTTGTTTTAACAGAATCTCTTTGCCTTCGGAGATGTAGATGGAAAGGGGGTGGATGCTAAGCTCCAGCACCCTTTAGGAGTGGCCTGGAACACCAGTAACAACCTGCTTTATGTGGCAGACTCTTATAACCACAAGGTATTTTTTTTTTTCTGAGGCGTATACTATCTTCAACATTTAACAAAAGAAGAGCTTTTCGTATTTGTTCACAATTTTCATACAGTGACTGGAGAACCAGTTTTCTTATACTTATATATATACTTATAAAATATTACTTCTTATTTAAGATCAAAGTTGTGGACCCTAAAACTAAGCAGTGCAGGGTGCTGGCAGGCACTGGGGAAGCAAGCGACACATTTGGCGTGAGCTTAGAAGAGACTAGTTTCAATGAGCCTGGGGGTCTCTGTGTGGCTGAGGGGGACACGCTGCTCTACATAGCCGACACCAACAACCATCACATCAAAGTGCTGAACTTGGAGGCGAAAACCGTGTCCATGGTCAGTGTGTGTCTAAAATCTCAAATCACTGATGATGGTTATGTCAACTTAATGTCTTCCTGCAAAGTTAGAATCCCTAATCGTTCTCTTCTTCCCTCCGTTTTTTTTCTTCAGTTTCCCATTTCAATGGAAGAAGTTGATACTTCCCTTGCAACCACTGCTTTTACTTCTCCAATTAAAAAGGTTCCCACGCTCCCGAAGTCAGCCCCAGTGCTCAGCATGGCGGCCCTGCCTGTGTCAGCAGGGCAAGTCATTGATATCCACCTCAAACTTACTTTACCTAATGGAACCAAACTGAACAAGGAAGCCCCCAGCTTCTGGAGTCTCTCCACTGAAGGTACTGAATTGATGACTATGTTGAGTTAGCAGGAAAAAATAATTTGGAACGAACAGGTGTTTTTATTAAAGTAGTCAGTAAATGTGTATAATTGTGTATATGTACATAAATTCAAACATGTCAAACATTTTGGAACATCAGGTACAATTCTTTTGTTTTTGTTTTACATTGAAGAGTTTAAAGAGTTTGGGTTTGAGATCAAAAGATAAATACAAGATGATACCACAAAATCTCAGCTTTCGGTGAAGGCAGAACACCTCATTTGTATTTGAACAAATGCATAAAAACAGATCTTCAGTAACAGATCTACAGTATTATTATAAATAACACTTGATATTTTGGTTTGTTGTTTGTAGTAACTGCATCAAGCATAAGTTGTTTTAAAGTAGTTTTACTCTTAAGTCTCTATTTTCATGTTAAAATGTTGCTTAATTGGGTCAAGATCTGGTGATTAACTTGGTCAGTCTAAAATCAAAATTTTCCCTTGATAAAATTATTTGTTGTGTTTGCAGTGTGTTTTGGATCATTGTATTGCTGCATGATGAAGTTTCTCTGAAATAGATTGGATTCATTACTCTGTAAATTGACAGGCAGAATGAATCTGTAGACTTCTGAATTCATTCTGCTGCTACCATCATGAGTTACATCATCAATAAAGATTAGTGAACCTCTTCCAGAAGTAGCCATGCAAGCCCAATCTATGACATTATGTCCACCATACTTGATTGATGAACTCGCATGTCTTGGATCATTAAAATATCTTTTCTTTTTCCATCACTTTGGCAGAGGTTAATCTTGGTTTCAGAACATTTGTGTGTCTTTTCTGTATTTCTTTGTAAATTCCAATCAGGTCTTCTGAAATTATACTGCTGGTTTAAATCTTGTGTTATGACCTTTATATTTTTGTTCTCGATGTCTGTTCTCGGTGCTTTGTGATACGTCATCCCTGTCCTGTGGAAGTTATTGGTTGTTTGTAGGACAATCCAAATTGTTTTATTGGCTATACCTATGTTTTCCTTTTTTCTCCTCTGCTTCAAAATGGCTCGCTTTTCTCTCATAGGCAGCTCTTTGGTCCTCATGTTGGTTTATCCTAAGTTTAACAGCAAAGGCATTCTTCACAGGCAAAAACCAGGGCTTAAAATAAAAGTGGCAGGTCAAAAAGAAAGTTAGCATGTTGGCATAAGTTGTTTAATACAAGGAAATTAAATTATGGTCTTTTGTCTAATATTCATTGTTTTGATCTCAAACCCAAATGTCTTCAAATGTCTCCCGCCACCATATGTGAATGAATCCGTTCAAAATTCCTATGACAGCTCCTTTCACATGCACACACACTGCATAATCAAGCCTTATTTGCATAAAGCATAGGTGGGCATTACAGTGCTAGCCATGCAGAGACACAGATGCCTCTCTAGAACTGACATATGATGGCATGCAAATTGAGATGAAATGGTATATAAATAAACAAACAAAAAAATTGCATGTAACTATAATAATTTATTTGTTTTATTTGGTTTTTCCTCATTGCAAACTTAGTTTTAAATGAGCATTTTAAACATAAAAAAAAAAGACTTAAAAGGTATAGTTTACTGTGAGGAGTTCTGTAGCTAGCCTTTTTCATAGAATTTTTCTCTATAGCAAATGTATCCATGGGATAATTGAGTGTTGGATTGAAGCATTGCTCCAAGAAAACGTTGGAGTGCTGTGTTCACACATTTTCACCAGGCTGCAGGGACCAGCCGGCCACACTGGGACCCAGTCCAAGAAAAATTCACAATTCCTCTGTGATTTGGAGCACACAAGCACATACCCGCTAGATCTCCTACTTCCTCTTAATATCCTCACATGCGCACACACTCGCGCACAATTTGTCAGAGTAACAAAGATACAGATCAGTGCAACTATCAAAGCAATATCGACCTATTTTTAATTCACATCCTAAGGCTTCATCCACCGTACATATTAGTTTCATTATAGCACATGTGATTTTACTTATTTTCAGTAATTGCTTTACTCAGGTGACTGTAGTTGGTAAGGCAATGGGCCCCTAAAGACTGACATTAGTGAACATCCATAATGAGTTATGTGCCTGCAGGACTCCGGATGGCCCTTGTTATGTGATGTAATTAAATGAGTCCGTAATTAAATGGGTTTAGTGTTAGAAATACAAACTGCTGCTCTTCTATACTTACACTGTGCACTTTTAAAAGTACAAATGTCAGATAAAATTCAGGGTACATAATCTGGCTTGATTCTCTCCTGTGGTCTCATGTGCACATAAATTATGTTTGGATGCTTCACTTATTCATTTTGATGCATGTCTTAGTAGCATGCCCTTGGTTCAAGGCTATTAACACACACATGCACACAGAAACAACGCTGTCTACTCTTTGGTCAGATCAGTCAGTTTATAAAATAAAGGTGAGAGCAGATAAGTTCTTGAAGTGGATGTGTGCATGCTAAGACAAATATTCCACTACACACACACACACACACACACCCACACTGCACTCTCAGTAGCCTGTCTTTAAAAGAATCGTCAGGCAGTAATTTTAAGATAATTGCTGTTGACTTGCAGCTGAGTTCAGTGTGTTCCTGTCCTCTCCAGGTAATGGATGGTTACTGCAAGGACAAGCTGTGACAGGAAGCATTACCAATCTCTCCCAGCCTCTCTCCATCACCTGTATGGTCCCTCCTCAACCGCAGACCCTTGACCCCAAACTGACCCTCAGTGCCTGGCTCTACTATTGCCTCTCAGAGGGAGAAGCCTGTATGATGAAGGCTGTGTCATTCGTGCAGCCTCTTTGCGTTGACTCCACTTGCAAAGAAGGCACTGTAGCTGTGACATTAGCCCATGAGTTCTAAAACATACACTCGCTTCTTGCATATTAAGTGTTCGCTGGCACTATTTATGTACAGAACAAATACTGTTACACTTGCAAACGCTTACATAAAAGCTTACATGTTTACACAACGTATACTGTAATGAATTGACAATGTGGGCGCTTGTCCACTTAAAGCTTATGACAAGAATAACATAGTTGCATATGTTGGATAATTAGCAGCTCCAAAACAAAGTGCCTTTTTTTTCCCCCCCTCTGAAGGGCATATTACCTAACTGCATCGGTCCTGCTTGGCTCGAGGCTCTGTATAGCCAAGCTCTCGGATCTGTTTTTCTCAACATATCTGATGTAGCTTATCTTTTCAGCAGACTTCTACCAGCATTCATTTTCATGTCTAAAAAACACAATTTGGAAAGGATTGCAAGTCTGCTTGAAGCAATAGTGTCATTTGGCAAGTTTATTTATAAAATGTGATGTTTAATGTTGTAACAACATAAGCCAGTACATGCTGAACATTGTTTTTTTGTTTGTTGGATTTTTTTAATAGCAGAGTGCACTTAAATTTTGAATTTGGATCTCTCAAAGTTATTAGTCGTCTTTGTAATTAGGAGCCTTTAAAAACTAAATACTAAGCTGCATTTCAGGGTTTTATTTCATCTTGTAATTAATTATTAAAGACATAAGTGCATTTGATAAAGACAACACTGTATAAAACATGACGACAAAAATATACATGCTTTTTAATTTGTGCTGTTTAGCAGTAAGTTTCACATCTCTGTTGATAAATCCTGTATCATGCTTATACATCCGTAAATGACAATATTAAGTCAAGCTTTTTATTCTATTAGCAGTGATAAACACAAGAGCCAGAGTGTGTCTAACTGGATCTTTGCATAGCTCAAATTTAGATTATGCTCTAAGTCTCCTCCAAAGCCAGCTGTTTTTCTACAGAGCATCTAAATACTGCACTTTAACCCACTGAAAAAAGAAATATAATAAACATTATTTTACCATTTTGAAAGTGTTCAGCATTTCTGCATTTGTTTTTTCTGCATCTGTTGTCTCTTTACCTTTTTATGTATGCTGCTCAGAACAAAACTGCATATCATCTTAAACATAAAAGTCAGCATCGTGTTATCACCCAGTGATTTTGTCTAAATGTACCTTGCACAATATTAGGAAGATGACACGCTGATTTATACTGCGTGTAGCATCGATTACTAAGAATATTCATTAATTATTTTGAACCAGTAACACTGACCACTCACATTCCCCGTTTACCCTTGAAAATGTCCTTACAAAGATTAAAATAGCCGTGCAGTTTCATTTAGGTCTTTCTTTAATGGTCTGGTGTATATATATATATAAGGTTACAGTTTTACATCATACATTACTTAGGATATTTTTAGATTGTGTTTTGAATAACAGTTCACATCATTAAATCAGTTATTTCTCAGATTTAGTAAGTTCTTAGATTAGATCTAGATTTCTAGGATATTAAAATAAAACCGTAGTAATACTTGTAGGGGGAAAAAGGTTTCTTTACAAGATCTGTGAATAGTGAATTCTTGGCTTCTTTAGACTGCTACTTTTTGAAAAGAAAATGCTGTTTTGGTTCTATGAAATGGATTTAATGGTTCCCCCAAGAGTAGCAGAGTCAAGGGTCTTTTAAGGATTCTGGATTTTAACCTCACCTTTGTATTCACATTTACAAATTTTGCATTTAAAATTTGCTGTATTCTGTGAAATCTCAACAGAGGGTGGTGTGTGAAAATCCCACGAGACCAGCAGTTTCTGCAGTACTCATACCAGCCCATCTGGTACCAACAATCCTGGCACAATCAAAGTCACAGAGATCACACTTTTCCTTCATTTGAGGCTCTTGATGTGCATCTGCATGATTTTTTACATTGTGCTGCTTCCATGTGATTGGCTGATTGGATATCTGCCTGAATGTGCTTATGTTCCTTATAAAGTGGGCAGTGAGTGTATTTCAAACAAAACACAATGCACACATACAAAGCATTTTAGGAACATCTGTACACCTAATCATTCATGCAATTTTCGAACCAGCTAATCGTCTGTCTGCAGATATGGGGCCAGCAGCTTCAGGTAATGTTCACATCAACCATTAGAATGGGGAAAATGTAATCTCTTTGATTTTGAACCAGCATGATTGTTGGTGCCAGACAGGCTAGGTTGTATATTAAGAAATAAAGAAACATCTAGTGAGCAGCAGTTCTGCAGATGAAAATGTCTTCTTGTTTACAGAGGTCTATAGAGAATGGTCAGAATTATTCACTCTGACAGAAAGGATACAATAACCACTCTGTACAATTGTGGCGAGCAGGAAAGCATCTCAGAATGCACATCATGTCTAACCTTGAGGCAGAAGGTCACATTAGGTTCAATGTCTGTCAGCTGAGAACAGAAAACTGAGGTTGCAGTGGGCACAGACTCACAAGACTGAACAAATGTAGCCTGATCAAGCAAACTGTATTT